>NC_089323.1:11514827-11657327 GCF_036669915.1 Pocillopora verrucosa | reverse complement strand
CTTAGTTGTCTCGTGTTTAAAAGTGGCGCTTCTGAGGACCGTAGATTTTTCTCTGATTCTTCTTGTCTCAACCAAGACTCACTATCATCAACTTTTTTCTTGTGCTTCTTACGGCATGGGACACAGATAGCTGAGGTAAGCGATTGCAAATTTCTCAGTTAAAGTAAAACCCAGTAGCATCCATCAGGAATTAAAAACCGACATGCACTGTTTACTTTTATTATTCTCAATCAAATAAGGGGTGTTTTAGTCTGCAAATTTAATCATATCGGTTAATGAGAATCATACAAACTGAGGAAAACTGACCGCAAATAATTGTGAACCGTACACATGAGTAAGTAGATTGCGTTGTCAGGTGATTTGATATTCTACAAAATCATTATTGATTATCAACCGAGAAACTTTGTACATATTTCCATCTGTGATGAAAAGCACTTACACATAGATCTATTTTTTTTCAACGTGATGTGTACTTAAGTACCCTTCATCTAATAAAGAATTTCTTCTCTTTTCGAGCAGATATGTCACGTGACAAAAATAGATAACAGAAAATGTTACTGAAGACCACCTGATTCAACTGGAATAATAACTCCACACAGCTTTTGAACGTCCTGAGACATATGCAAGGTAATTACATCTCTGCCTTGGATACACTTCCTGACACTATCTTGATCAGGATACTGACGTGTTACCTTTGCACTTCTCCAAAACTTCCCCAGAGTGTAGCGATGCCTATAGCAAATCCACATTTTTTTGTTTATCCTCCTGAGCGAGGTGAAATAGGCCAATCCTTGCCAAGATTAGCTCATTTTCCCTTAAAAACCTCTTTAGACAGGTGGCAGCTTATCAAATGATGAGGTTTAGAGCAGCTTTAAACCCAGTATGAAAGGAAGTGCAGAGTTGCAGCTATTTACTTTTGCTTATTCAGGATTTTTCATTTTTTTTATCTTTTCCACCTGCTTTTTATCCAGCAAGAGGCAAAACTAAAACAAATCATGATTAAAAAATCCCTTTTCTACACTTCAGGAAGGTTGGGTGCGTTAACTTTGAGTTTTCGTGGCTCCTTGTAAAACCTTTGTTCTGATCAGTTCATGATCAGCATTCAGACAGTCGTACCAAACCACTTAAGCCACACGATGAACCAAAGTTTTTTCCATCTTTGCTATTCAAAAAGCAGTCCTGAGACATAATAAACGTCTCGCTTGTGAACGAATTTTTCCTGTAATTGTAATTGTTTCCAACGCGATACAAGTTCGGTAGATCTAAAGGAACTCATTATAATTTTGTATATTCGATACGATTTCAATTTCCGCGTCAAAGGAGAAGCCTACTGTAATTTGTGAGTGGTCAGTGGTTACGCTCGTGAGGTAAAGAATGGGTTTATGACTTTCTCACTCAATTGAAAGACTCGCGTCACTCTTATGAAATGGTTGAACGGAATACAGACTTCGAGTAGTCTCTTATTTTTCTTAAAGATAGTGAGGTCACGCGTATCCTGTGAGCATGGTGAATCCGCGAGGCGCGAGACTTGTATCTCGCGTCTTCGCCGCTCCACGCTCTCAGAGTTGGGCAAAGACAAGACACGTTATTTCGGTGCGATACAAGAGGTTCAATGGTTATCTCGATTATCTAAACACATTTATTTACGTGGTAAAGATTTGTTTTAAATCTATGAACTGATGCTAGTCCTATTTGGAACGAAATGTATTTAAGGAGAAAGTTATGAGAATAAAATAAAAGTTGTCTGTACCACAAAGCATGCCTTCACTGTTTAGACTGATAGTCCTAGAGCTTTTTTAGCATGCATTCGAATATCTTATGACGATAAGCCCGCCAACCACCCCACCCCGCGCTATGCTGTTTTCACTTAGCGGCTGGTCAGCGGTCACGTTTACCAGGTAAACAAACCGATCGATTCCTGATTACCGTTCTTGTCGATCGGAAAATCAAAATACCAGCGTGATATTGCCGCGAAGATGAAGCAGTTATGTTACTTGATTCGTACTTCATGTTCGAGTCGAAGCTTGGGTGGCACAGGTTATTTCTTGCGGTGGAATCGGCGAGGGGAATTCGAACACTAGTTGCAGTGTTTGAATTTTTGAAAGAAATGGTCGCATGAGGATTGTAAGTTTAACGAACAATTTCAAATTTTGCCGCTTGAATTGAAAGTAAAGTTCATTTGAATTGCTTTCTTATATATTTCTGACGGTTTTAAATTTACCTGCTTGATTCATATCGGTTACGCTTCATGTTGACAAGTCCCTCAAAATGGCGGCCAAACTTGGAGATTGCCGAAAATTAGGTAAGTTCACGGAGTTATAAAGTTCTCGTAAAGGTCGGGCCGCAAAGTTTTTTTCTGTAGTTATCTTTTCTATGGCACCTACTTCCTAGCTATGTTAGTTGGATCAGTTAAGAACGCCTCACTTTTTCAAAAATTTACCTTGAATTTGATCGGTTTTGGCGTGTTTGATTTAGGCGAACCGATAAGGTGCCATTCAAGTCTTCCTGTTTCCTTGATTGACACGTGATGTTTACGAAAGTCGCCTCGATAGATAAGATAGAGTTAATATACATGGCTGTGGTATTTTTTTTTTGCTGAGTTCCGTAGTTTTTTTTAAATTGTCCTCCAAAGTTGTATGAAATTAAAGTCTTGAAAAGTGTCACGACAAGCCTTCGCTCGAGTGAAATTTAATTTCCGTAAAACTCTGAAAAATAAAGCGATCCGATCAAACCGATTGTGGTTTTAGTATAGGTACATGAATGTCTTACAACACACGAGAAACGAGCGAAATCCGTGTCTCAAGCAAAATCGACCGGACCGCTCTTACAGAGACACTCTCTTAAAACACTTACGTGATGATACCCTCCTCAGTAGCGCTTCCAGCTTTGATGTTTTAGTTTATAGGAAAAATTTCTACTAACAGAAAATACGTGCTAAAAAGAGTACTTACTTTGAGCAAGTAATTACTTTGTGCAAGTGATTACTTTGTGTAAGTAATTATTGAACAGAGTTAAAGAGAATGAAAAAAAGAAATCTCGTAACTTATACACTGATGCAGATTTTAGCTTCTGAAGAAAATGTCAAACAGCGTTATCCGTGAGTGACAAATGGAGATTCTGACAGCAATGCTCGGCGAGTTATGAAAAGTTGACATTTTGCGCATTTGCCCTTCGCAACGATAAAGAGAGAAAAAATGGAGAAAAGTTCTTATTTTCTAAATAAAATATAACACTGCTAAACGGATAGGTTTAAAACTTGATTTATTATCGACTAAGAGTTGGCAAAGAAAAAAAAAAGTTACGTCTACACTTTAACATCAACACGATTATCTGCGTGGATTTATTTGTCTATTTAAGCTTTATAGTGTTCCCGGCATTAGATCTTGTATCAGCCGCTGATCTATAGCTGACGTGTTGCACAAAAGTGGTGTTTGGATGAATAAGACGGTGTAATCTATGCCTTAATGTCACTCGAAACCTTCTGTCTCTAAATGCATAAAGAAGAGGATTTAAAAAGGAGTTGATGCTAAAACAAACAGTTGTTAATGAACCCACCAAAATTTCTCTGGTCGTTAAAGAAACTTTGCTGAAAGTTTGAGTCATCAACCATAATACTCCTATAAACACAGGAACAAGAAAAAACATCAAATTGCTTGTGACCAGGATTGAAATCTTTTTGGCAAGTTTTAGATCTCGCTTTATTCCCATTTGATTTCCAGAGTTCCTCACATGGACAAAAATATGGAGATACATGGGAATAGTGATGATGTACAACAAAACTCCAATTGCGACGACACTGGCGCTGTATGCAAATGAATGAGGGATTCCCTTCGCAGGCTGGATCGGAAGGCAGAAGGTAGTCGTAGTGTATGTTCCCACACCGAAGAATGGAAGGGATGCCATAAATACAGCTATTACCCACGCGGCAGCCATGCAATAGAGGCATACCTTTGCTGTGACAGAGATACTTGGTCTCATGGAGAAGATAATTGCTATGTATCGTTCAGTAGTCAACAGCAATGAAGAAAGAGCTGCTGCAAATTGTCCGACAACCCACACAAAACCAATGGCTGGACACAAAGAGCTCATCACGCTAACGAAGGCTTGATAAGTCATAGCGTGACGTGATGACGTGATAGCAAGGGTGTACACTCCTAGGAAAAAGTCACTCAAGGCCAAATTTGCAACTAATAACATACAAGGTAGTTTTCTGAGTGTTTTTGTGGTAGCCATTGTAAAAAACACTGTCAAGTTGAATATTATTATTAATGGAGTTAACAGGTATTCAATATATAGAGCTTCATTGGCACTTTCCCAGCATCGATGCATTGGGATGACTGTCACTTCAGAGGTGAAGCATTTTTCATCGAAAGCAATTACAAATCCATACTTAGCAAATAAGCGAGATATTGATTCGACAAGGTAGCGTGAACCTCGACAGCGTGACTTTGGGTAAATGTCATACACCCCTTTCTTGAAAAGCGTCACGTTTGAGTGAGTTTGGTTCTTTATAAGTGTCTTGTTGTTGCAAGCACTGCTCCAAGTAACACCAGAGATGCGCTGAAGGCTTGACGCTTTGAGAACGTGTGAAGGCGGAACAAAGGTATTTTCAGTCACCAATGAAATTGCTTCGAGAGAAGGTAGCTCGCGGGAAATATTCCCATTCCAGGTTTTCAAGTTTTTGAATTTGAGTTCCCTTTGAGAAAAGCAAATTGGTAATTAATCGCGAGGTTGCATTATAGTTCACACGGCATCCCATGTAAATATTGATCGTTAATACATATACCACATCTTTGAGATGTGCTTTTTGCGCATGGGTTAATTCGGAGGTGATTAACAAGCAAACTTCTTCTTCGAGCAGCTGAAGAGACGAATCATGCGTCAAGGGTTTAATTTGCGATCATTTTTCGGTATATTGAAAAAAACTACATTGATTCTATGGTTTCTACGTATGTGGTATATACTACAACAATTATTCAACAGTCTTGATGTAAGTGAAAATTGTGGATATTGACCTTGCTGCTTAACAGCTTAGTAGATATCCACTCCGATGAATAATCGGTAAAAACATATTATGTCAGTTAAATAGATATAATGTATGTACCTAATAGGTTCACCATGGTCGTTTTTGCTGTTGTTGTCGTTTTTCGAACAAAATTCAAAATTATATCCAAAGGTATATACCAAGGCCATCTTTTTTAGCGGAAAAAGCTTACTTAGAGGTAAATTACTTCACGAAATGACTTCGAGCTAAGTTTTTAACTTGGCAATATATATATGTGACAGGTTTCAATATCAATGGTAACGAAACTGTTGAACCCAATCGAGCTTCACAATGGGCAATCTTTCACCACATTAAAGTTCACAAGGCAACCAGGCGGAAAATCAGACATAGTTTGATGCTACTTTGGTGAAATATTTAATGAATGTAATCGAGAAGTTACAATTCATAGACCCAACGTTTCGACACTCATGTCTAGTGCCTTCTTCAGGGGTGATCTAATCGCTGCAAGAAGAGTTCCTTTTATATTCTCACTAATTAGTTGCCCTTTTTTCGGACGAGTTTAAATAGGCATCAGGTAATAAGCCGCCATCATCGCGATTTAAAGGAGCGCAGACAGGCTTTCAAATAAAGGTGCCATTGGTAATGTAGATTAGTAGTGATTTATCTATTATTACCACTAATCGACGCTACCAATTAGTGAGCATATAAAAGGTCCTCTTCGTTGTTGCAGCGATTAGATCACCCCTAATGAGGGCATTAGACATGAGTGTCGAAACGTTAGTTCTATGAATTGTAACTTCTCGGTTACATATATTAAATCTTTAAACCAGAGTAGCATCAAACCATGTCTTACACCATATTGTTAGACCATGTTGCTGTGCTCCTCAGATACGTTGATTTAACAAACTTTAAGTGAAAACGAGTATTCTTTGAGCATAAAAATTAGCTTGAAGGCAAGGGAGAACAATACGAATAAACCAAAAAGTTCTATTTGATCACAAGTTACTAATAAAAATACTTACAGGTATTTTAAATTGATGAACTTGGCAAATGTGCCTTCTGGTATATTGGTAGCGTTATCATCTACGACAGAACTAAAAAAGAATAACCTTTGGTCAAAGTGATATAGTTTGTTAGGAGACTCGAACAAACCTTACTTCTACTTGAGCCTAATAACTATGTCATCATTAGGCATTTTTCTATTATTATTTTTGGTTCTATATTTCAGTGAGTACCACCGTTGTTCTTGGACGACGAATGTTCGTGTACCAGTATCAAGTTTGCTTTTTGATTCCACCAAACAGAGACTAGTTTTAATTGGGCTTCAGGTAACCCAGCACAGAACAATTAAGTTGTGCTTGTTACACAGTGCCCAACCAAAGAATTGAGCAGATTTAACTCGATAATGCTGCAGGAGAGTGAAAGTTTTTAGTTTTTTCAGCATTAGCAATGATCACTGACATAAAAGTATCTCGAATCTTTCCTCTTCAATTCAGTGGGGACACCAAGTTCCTCACTGACGTACTTAGGAACATTTTCAAAGACGATTTCAAGCTTTAACAAAGAAGAAGGAAACAGAAGAAGAAGAAAGAATGTAAAATAATGAGTCATAGCTATTTACGTACAGAGCGACGATTTCCTCTGCCTTCTTTATGGAATGGTTTAAGTCGTACATTACGTCGTCTGTATAGCAAATGACCGTCACGTTATAACTTGGATCAGATGAACAACGACAGACTGGCGTGACACACATCTCTGTGACAGATGTTGAGAAAGAAGGAGACAAAAAGATGGCCACAAACAGAAGTGCGAAGATTTGCTTCACCATGCACCTGTTGGTAGAGAAACAAGTTGACGTCAATAGCCTTTTCAGGAAACATGAAAAGAAATCAGATCTTTGATACCGTAAAGAGACCTCAAAGGAGTCTTCACTGACCCTTTAAACATCTAGATGGCGATAACTTTGTCTAAATGCTTTGTAATGACCAGGAGCATTGACATTTTTCCCTTGATATGACCAGTGCGGATTCCCATTTGGAATAAAAGGTTTTTCCCTTTGGAAACCTAAACTTCCACTACTAGTCTATCCTTTTATACTTCTTATTGGGGCGAAAGAAGGTGTGATAAAAGCAAAGAAGCAAGCACATTCTAATTTTTCCCAACATACTTAAAGTTTTGGTAAGATGTCAGTAACAAGTAGGGAGATGCGTTGGCGTAAGGTTTAGGGCACTCCATACTTTAAATGGGAAAGGATTAGTTGGAGAGATGGCGAGGTTGCTGTGTTGTGTTCTTTACAAGGAATTGCACTCTAAAATTGCCCATCCGCTTATGAATATAAACATGCATCAGCAAACACGTAGAGGGAACCTGATAAAATACGTAGAGAGGTGGCGAGGGATATTGTACCAGTGATAGATCATCGTTCTATTCAGAGTAGGAAATGTTTTTCGGAAAGCAATTTGGAAACTAACTCTTTTTGCTTTCCATGAGGTCTCAAATTGACACTAAAGTTAAGGGACACTTTCTCAAGGTCCGATCATAGAAGAGACTATCTATTTGTTTAAAAATATTCTTTACCTGTTTGTATGATTCCCAAACGATTCCAATTCAGTTAAGCAAAATTCGACAACAGTTAGCACACAAGTGTAGGAATGTTACGTAAGGGGTAGAATTCCAGGGCGTATCATGACCACACGCCTGTAAAAGAAGCAGAGGTGAATGTTCTATAAGTTTCAGCCATGATTAACCCCATTGTAAATGTTCAGTTCATAGATATTTGGTTCAATATCTCAAATATGTGACATCCATCTTCCCCTCTGAGGAGAAGAGAGGGCAACCCAATGCAAGTAAATAAAGATTTGTAACTGTGGTTCATCTGCCGATGTGAATTTGTCTTTCCGTATTTTTTTTTCTCCGGCTAGTGGTTGTTTGTCCTTTTGTTTGTCTCTGTTTATCCGTCTGGCTTACCCTCTCTTTGCCTGTCTAAAGGAGCTACGTTCCTAAAGAAGCTGTAGTACTTCGTCGGTAGGGGGATATAACATAACAATTTGGTTTTGTCAAAATAGTTGATTTTGAAAAATGTTCTAAAGCTGAAGTTTCGAGCATTAGCCTGTCGCCATTCGCCCTGACGAAAGGCTAACGTTCGAAACGTCAGCTCTAGTAATTCTTAACGGCGGCCAATTTACATTATCAACTCATTTTCTTGTTTAACAAAGTTCTGGCGTCTCTTCTTGTCGTCAGGGACGACCAGGCTTGATGACTAAAACAACACCATGTTAGCTATGGGAAAATTCAAATGTCGTGTTGTGTGATAGTGAAACCGATCTTTATCGCCTTCAAATTTAGGATATTGAAAATACAAGTTAGTAATCACTTGTAACCTATGCATGGAAAGTTCAGCTTTTCAGTTGTCTTTTTCTGATTTATTTTCAGCGAAAACCTGTTTGAATTAACATGTTTTGCTAGTGTGAACAGGGTATTAGTTTGCTTGTTTGGGTACTGAGATCATCTGCGTAAGGCCAGTTCATAGAATGATCTTCGGCTAAAAGGAAGGTCTTCGGTGTCCGGGACTTAGGTTTTCGCCACAATGAGTAGAATTAATCAGCAGAGTCAATGGCGATCACACCATAAAATCTTATTCGCATGGAGAAGTGAGACCATACACCATGACCTCGCGCCAAATACCCTTCGCCCTCTCCCCCCTCCCCCCTCCCCTAGGTCGATAGGAATCTACAATATAGCAGCTGAGTTTTGAAATATATTATCTTTAAACACAAGACAGGATTATATACATAAGTAGAGGGTGTGCTGGACATTTTAAAAAAAAAGGCTTCTATAACAGAACAAGAAACTCACAATTAATCGAAAAACGCAGCATATTCCTTTATTTGTGTGTTGAAAACGCAAGAGAGCCGTGCGGCCGACTGCGGGTATTACGGCTTTTTCCAGACCAGCACGCTTTAACTTTTTTGGACACACGTTAGCTTCCATTGTGGCTTTCTATAGGATTGCGATATGCCTTTCAAGGGATATGATTATATTTCCATTACAACTGAACAAGTCAGGCCCCCAATCAACGAAAAACTAAGAAAAAAACTTCCGTCTGACTAGAAACCCAAAGCACTGATGGAATATCTATCAAACTGTTGAGCCAGTTTATAAGCAAATACAACTCTTGTCTTTGGTTTAAGAATTGGAGAAAAACAATGTGCAATATTCTCACCTTAAAGTATGGAGTCCATTTGAACTGTGGCCATCAGATGCGAGAGACTAGCGAAATTACAGATCCTACGGGTAATTAAAATCTAGAATAACAAGTCGCAAGCATAACGAGTTGTAATATATGTAAATAAAAATGACAACCATATCAAAAAGTCCTGTTAGTAATTCCGGCGGGTGCATAAACCTTGTTGATATTATCTAAAAAAAATTTGACATCAGAGGGGGTCCGAACGGATTAAATTTCCAAATTGCCTAAGATCAAGGGATGTCTTTCGATCGTGTTATGAATAACACTGCGAACAGTTTCTGAATTTGATAAACTAATGAATCTTTATTTCAATTCATTAAAAAATTGTAAAGAACGCAACACGTTCTGGTGTTTAAAGCTAAAATGACACTTTCAGTAAAACGATAGAAATTTGATTTACATTTTGGAAAAAAGTTGAAACTTCTCTACCATAAAATTAGGAACTGATATATGCGATAGACCTTGAAAAGGGAGAATATGACGAATAAACTTTCCTATCTCGAAAATTGATGATCAGACTTTGGGTATTTTAGCTAACAAACTCAGCAAGGTAAGGTAAACATGTTGTTATTATTTTCTACAACAAGTGCAATGCCGCACGATCCTAAATCGTATCGAAAACCCCAATGTTGCTTTTTATTCAAATTTGGGTGCTGTTCTCGAAATCAATCTAACACGCATATTTTATGAAGGAAAACAATATATTATTTTCACTCTCTCTTCAAATTCATCTCTTAATTTTGTTCTTGAAATAAGAAATGTATATTTAAAAAATATATTTGAAATTAGCAACGGGCGACATTGATGCCTAGCAATTTTCAATTTCATAGGAAAACAAGTCGACACTTAATCTTTTATTTGGCTGCTAAAAACACATCACTAAACAACTTCGAAAAAAAAGAAAAGAGATGACATCCTAATAATACATGGGCAAAATATTCCATGGCAAGAAAGGAAAAGACTGGATAAAGTAAAGCAAAACTCGAAATATCAGGAAATCTAGATGTCATAAATTTCAAATCAGAAGCGATTGAGGCCGATAAAGGGGTGACAGATGAGATCAAAAGCTTTCTGCCTACCATTTACCGCTTTGTAAAAATAATTTCTTCTCCCTTAATTCTAAAATGCTAATTTTTCAATTTTGAAACTTAAACCATAACTTCATATTTACTCTCGTATAACTAGTACTCCCAGGGGTCGTGAGGTTAAATTTGTAACTTGTATTTGTAAGCCTGGCATGAGTACGTTTTAAATTTTGTCGTTATATTGGTAATAACAAAAAATAACGATAACAATAATGATAATATTGATAACATACAGTGAATCCAAGACCGGAGACTTTAAACTATTGTACATAAATGAATTCAAAAATAAATGCAAAACTAAACAACTTCGGAAAAAAATGAAAAAAAAATACATACTTGGCGGGCACTATTGTTGCTAAGGTATTACTTATTTTTCAACAGATAAACATTCGCTCCCTCATTTTTAATGACCCTGATGAGTTATTTTTCATATTTTGTAACATAAACCTTGACGATAATCCTAATACTGAGTATCAGAGCTCATCTCAGTACGCTCTTTATAGGTGGTGCCGCTTAAGGATACTTGGGCTTTGGAAATCTTTCCTTAGGTGTTATTACGATTCGCACTTAATTTTTTAGCAAAACTTTCACATTTGAGTAGCCAGATATCCTATGGCGATCAAACAATGGACACAATAAAGTAAACAGTACGTTTCCATAAGCGCCCGCAAAGACGCAACTGTTAAAATGAAATAACAATTCGTGGGTTATTTTTACTGCTTGCGCATATTACAAAAACCTTTTGACACAGCTTTATGTTCATCAAAGGCAATTCATACTATTATCAATGACAATTTACACGCACCTTCTACTTACAGCATTTTCTGACATTTCTAAAGGAATGAATTTAAAATTGGGGTCTATTTATTTGTTTCACTTGACACAAAGACGTGGCGTGGGAAAAATGTCTGTGTTCATGGCCAGTTTTTATTTGGGGATACAAGCACGGTTCGAGAAGAGTGACAAAACATCATTGAACGTTTAAGTAAAAGTTTTAAATCAAAAACATTTTCTTTACCTGTTTTACAACGTTCCAAAAAAGAAAGAAAAGAAAAGCGGCGCAAATATATCATCCCTAGTCTGTGTTCATGGCCAATTTTTATTTTAGGATGGAAGCACGCTTCGAGAAGAGCGACAAATTTTTAAATCAGAAACCTTTCCTTTACCTTTTTTACAACGTTAAAAAAAGACAAAAAAACGACACAAATTTATCATTCCTAGGGTTTCGTGCATATAGACACCTACTCTTCATGAACCAAAAAATAATGGAATAAAAATTAATTATGGTCGTCTTTGTTTGCTGAGAGCATTCTCATATTTACTGTTAAAAACACCCTCCAAACTAATATAAAATATAGAAATGTTGCCATGAAGCAGCAATGGAATTCTCTTGCCACTAAATTACATTTTGATATCGAATGGAGTAATCTCGCTATGAAATAGAGCAACATTATGCTAATGTGTATAATGAAAAAGCTGCGGTTTGTAGCAAGGCAATTCAGCAAAAATAAACTTGAAAATGCCCAAAGCTGTCGAAAATTTCCCACCTTTTTAGGACAAAATTAGCCAGGAAAAAATACTAGCATACACTGTATCTCCATTTCTTACAAAAGACACCGGTTGCAACGACATATTGTGGTGTTATCTTCCTGAATAACAGGAACGTGTAACATCGAGTATACATAATAAGAAATTTGATTGAGATTTCTCGTCGAGTACCTTTGGTCGTTGTTGGGCTGTTTCTTGAAATATCTCACCAAAAGTTTAGTCTCTGTTTTAGACCCCTTATGTCCACTCCCTGAGCCGTAATAGCCGCAAATGCGATAGTCAACTCCTATTACGGAAAGATAACATCGTAAAGATCACGGAGGCCATCAGAAAGGATGTAAATACAATCATGTGTGACGTCAAGCGGTAATCTTTTAGAATGTTATACCATTAATAAATTGATAAGTTTTCATCGCTGTGTAAATTTGCCATTGTCTAATATTCTCGGAAGGAAACAAATAATTCAAATAAAACACTTTCTATCGAAATTAATCTAATCGAAAACATCACGTATTTTGCTATTCAGTGAAAATATTCGTTTGAAATGGGAAAAAAGATGTGTGGGGCTTTCCGGTGAAATAAAATTTCTTTGAATCATAGGATCATAATTTTTCAATTTTTAATATAAACAAAACTTTATTCCTAATGATTTCAGAGGAGTTAGTCTGTGTGTCTTCCTAATTCTGCTAATTTGAAATAAAATTAATGACGAAATTTTGCTTTCTCCGCAGGATAACACTTAAAACACCAAATTTCGCTGACATCTGTAGACATTCATAAAAGTATATCTACAGATCTAGATTGACATGAAAATGATCATAAACGGAATTATTTACTTCTCAAATATACATCAATTTATTTAAGCTGACATTTAAACCTATATTTATCATATGAAAGTTTTCTGTGTTCAAATAGAATAGAGGACTATTTTTTTTTTTAAAAATCTGATAACTCCGATAATCACTTTACTACATTTTTTCCTTAAAGCAACGCAAAAAGACAACTGAACAGGAGGGCAGAATGATAAATCATTTATGCTAATTTGCCTCTTAGCTTAAAAAAGGGTAAAACTTTTTCCTTACTTCAATTTAACCAGCCTGACGTACGTATGTTCCGCACCAGACACATGGAGCTCTCACATAGAAGAAACGTTTAATCCTAATACAAAATTATTTCACCGGCTGGGAGTGACGTTTTTTCATTGCAGCCGAAAGAGGTCTTAATAAGGTTGTGCAAAGATGTGAAAATGTCACAAACTTTTACAAAGAACTCAGAACGATACAAAATCCTTTTTTTTTTTGGGTGGTTGCCAAAGATTCATCATGTCCAGACCCTAATTTGCAAGTCGTTTTTGACCTTGCACGCAACTGGTAATAAAATGACCATCATTACACAGAAGACGCAACTTGTAGCTAAAGAGTTCTGTTATTTGCGTTAAAATAGTAGTAAGAAATTATAGAGAAAACCATTTGTCAGCCGACAGATTTACTAAAGACCTCTTGCTTAATTCTTTCAAGTGGAGTTCGAGGTTCTACTGAAAATATTCCTGATAAGAATATGCAGTGTAATACTTTGGCCAAACGTTAGTTTACTAAAGTGGCCGCCGTAAAGAGTTTCTAAAACTGACCGGTTTGGAGCGTTAGCCTTTCGGGCTAATTCTCGAAAAGTCAGCTTAAGAAACTTTTTACGGTTGCCAATTATCAACTCAATTGATTAAAACAAAATTATCTTGTAAAAAAAGACCCCTCGGACGCAGCAATAACGAATATTTAGAAACTTACCCCATTTCCTCATTTATTGAAAGCGTGATCAGGTGATGGATTATTTATTATGAGAGGGGTATTTTGAGAGGAGTATTTTGTATTATGAGAGGAGTATTTTCTAAATCTTAAGAGGAACATTAGGACACAATTACTTGCTGTTTACACTAATGCTTCTCTGACAACTTAACTTGAACTCATGCCAACGTTGTCAATGTAAAACATGAGGATAAACGAAAAAGAGAAATACTGACAAAACTGCCATCACGTGTTTCTTCTCCTGCTTGAAATGGTCCGTTAGAAATTATTACGAAGAACTTCCTTGCCTAAGGGGAAAGTATACTTGAATTTTGGATGAATGGCAGAGAGGGGAAATCATATCTGTCGCATAGTTTTCACAGTTATGTAATTCTAGTCGGTGGAGAATGAAAATGTAGGAAGGGTTTGTTCGTTACAAAGCAAAGACGTTGATCCAAATCCTTCATCCTGAGTTTAGAGATTATATTCAAATTTATCTACATCATATTCCAAGATCAATCTCCCAAAGCTGATAACAGTATTTGAATTCTCCAGATGACAGAAATCAGATTTACCTTATAAAATTTGCCCAATCAGGTAAAGGTAGCTCTTGCAGCTGTAGTGTAAAATGACAACAATCCCGCAAATTTCTTTACTTTTACCCCTTATCATATTGCTTTTACCCCTTATCATAGTACTTTTACCCCTTATCATAGTACTTTTACCCCTTATCATAGTACTTTTACCCCTTATCACAGTGCTTTTACCCCTTATCATAGTACTTTTACCCCTTATCATAGTACTTTTACCCCTTATCATAGTACTTTTACCCCTTATCATAGTACTTTTACCCCTTGTCATAATACTATTACCCCTTATCATAGTACTTTTACCCCTTATCATAGTTCATAGTACTTTTACCCCTTATCATAGTACTTTTACCCCTTATCATAGTACTTTTACCCCTTATCATAGTACTTTTACCCCTTATCATAGTACCTTAAAAACAGTTGTGCTGCATATCATTGTTCAGTTCTAAACGCCTGGCTTCTAAATAATCAAGGATAATTTTCGGGTGAAGCGGGGGGGGGGGGGTGAAGATTACTTAGTATCAATTAAGGAATAACATTTAAGTTACAAAAATTATGGTTATAGGTCATTAGTCGTTGAGGCGGTATCCTGTAAGTGTTCCAATTATTCAATTAGCATGGCTTAAAGCATTTAATGAGAACCATCAAAATTCTTTCGGGACCCTTTGGGGTAAAAAGCGAAAAATAAAACGTCATATAATATAATATATCAACAACGAGTTAATTTGACAGTGGCCAATATTTTCCTTCCTGTAACAGTATTTCTTAGTAGTTTTCGTGTTGCCCTTCGCGAGGATCTCCTCGTCATCCGCACGTCCAAACGCTTGAATCTGTTGTTTGTCTTGTTAGGGCCAGTTGACGGGGTTCAGGAACACTGGAATCTACGACGAAGCCCTCAAAATATCTTATACATTATGTTCAGTCTTCATGGACAAATACGGCCGGAGCGTGGTCAGACTTCTCGACCTGTTGTTGCGGGGTAATGCTTGGCTAATAGTCTTCGATAATTAGGAAACAAACATGAGAAATCTAAATAAAAAAAAGTGATCTTAGCGAAGAGGGTTGTGGTAAGACGAAATATTCATTGTTGGAACGACTGCCACATGGTAGCAATTTGACAACAAATTTAAGAGAGAGCGAAGCACAGAGAGCGTGCTGACGACACTATTGTTCGCTATGCAAATAAAGTTTGTTTTGAAAATTCATGTAAAAGTGGTTAGTGATGAATATTTATCGAAACGCAATGAAGTTTTTTAGTATAAACTAAGACAGGAAAATAATATAGCACAAAAAGATGATATTAACTCGTTTTTTCCTGCGAGAATTACAATATTTTCCGGCGCAAATCCCGTGCACGTGGTCCGGGAGTGAATAGTGTGAGGATATTACGAGTTTTAGCAGCAAATGAGAGCGTTTCTTCAACGCTATCCATTGTTTTACTAAACAATAGTCCATGATATCATGACATGAGACATATCTTTCTCAGATTGCAAAATTTTAAAACCACTGCACGGGCGAGGGGCTTCGAAATTAGGCAGACTTTAAACTCGACAGAATAAATGCAATATCCGCTGCATTTATTGCACTCATCATGGCAACTTTTGTTTATTGATTGATTGCTCTCGACCAGTTAGATTTCTCAATGAAATTATTGGTGTGTGACACTAAGTTGCTATAGATTGTGCAAATAAAAATAGCATATACCCAAATGATGCTCAAAATCATGTTCTAAATTATGCTTTTGTATAAAATTATGCTAGATTGTCTTAAAGAATGCTTTTCAAAAAAAAAAGTCCAAGTTACACATTTACTGTTAACTGCACCCACAGTGCCACTGTACACTGCCTCTCTGTATCCTGCCACGTTCAGTAAAATTGGTTGGCTCGACTGTTATTGTGCTTGAGCTGAGTTGAAGAGTGTGGAAATCTTTGTGTCAAAGACGATCGAGAGTATTAGAAAATTCAGAACAACTACATATCCATACCCAAAGATTATACCGTAATCTAAAATGTAGCAAAAAGCAACGACATTAGAGGAAACCCAAACGGCAGCTAATTTATTACATATGAGCGCTTCAAAGTTATAATTTTTTTCATTTCTAAGCCCCAGCAATAGGGCGAGAAATCTGTCCACGCTAGCTTATGGCCCTTATTGTCATCAAAGACACTGAACAGAATGCAGGGATTTTGATGAATTCAGTGTTTGTAAAACTAGGGAATCCTATAATTCGAGATAATAAGCACTGAGAGGTGGAATAGCAAGACGGAGTGGGGAACCAACAACGGATCAGTAGTCGCCAGCAATCTAAAACGAAAAAGTCTTCGCCAGGGATGTTAATGAATTTTGCAAGAAATTGATTTCGTGATAATCCCCGGGTATTTAAAACTTTACAATATTAGCGTTTGGTCACTGTTGTCAACATATTTTAAAATATTGCCATTCAAGTTTGTTATTGGCAAAAAACCGGAAAAATTGACAAGAGCAAGATAAAACACTATAAAACTCTTTTCTGCTATTGGTTATGTTATTTTCCCCTTCATTCGACCTCTCCTTTATGCAAGGATACTCTTTATAATTACTACACTATGCTCATAAGCAAAAGTGATTTACTTTCAATAAACAAATAACCTTAAAAGCTCTTCCCACATTTTCACATTGGTAAGAAAGAAAAATGAAATGGAAGTATTATTATCTTGTTCGTTTTCACACCGTGGTGCATGTGAATGCACTGAGTTATTGCATTCGCCATTACTGCCCTACAATGAAACAAAGTCTTTTCAAGACATCGTTAATGTTTTGACTCTCTGTCCCTTATTATGTTCACGTGGAAATAACGAATATTAACAACAGCACGAGCACGTTGTTACTATGTTTATTAGTCGTTACTTTCCAATAACGCATACGTAGCTATATGAGTCCGCTATTATACAACAAATAAGATGATGACTCGACGAAGATCTAACTCCATGGAGAGCAAAGTGCTTGTCTAATTGTCTGCTTTACTGCTTTTCTCACTTCGCTTATCTTCCAGCAGTAAAGAAATGGATTCAAGGTAGAGTTAAAATAAAGTAAGGTTGCTACTATTCCCCTGACTAGGACTATATGGGATGATAATGTTTTTCTATGAGCTGTCACACTTTCAACTATAATATATGGTGCATAACAAACAACTAGAGCTAACTGCACGGACAGTGCACTGTACACTGCTTTTCTGTATCGCAAAAGGTTCAGTGAATGTGGTTGGCTGGACTGTTGTTGTACGCGTGCCTTGTTATTACGGAGAGTGTAGAAAATCTTTGTGTACGCGGCCATTGAGATGACTAAACATAACGGTACAATTATATATAAAAACCAAAAGCCTATACGTTTAATTAAAATGTAGCATATAGCAGCAACACTAGACGCAACCCAAACGGCAGCTACTATTATATAAGTGCGCTTCAAAGTTACAATTTGTTTATATCTCAGCCCCAATAACAGGGCAAGAAGCCTGTCAACGCTTATGGTCGTCATTGTCGTCAAAGATACTCCACACAGCGTATAGCTTGATAGGTAGCAGGCACTTCTTGCGTATCGACAAAGATTCCATTGTTTGCAAATTGAGGAAATCCGATACGTAACACTGAGAGGATGGGTAACAAGACCAACCAACAGATCGGTAGTCGCCAGACTACGGTACAAGAGTTTCGACGACGGATGAAGCGAAGATTCTTTGCGAAGGGCAACTAGGATTAGAGAATTCCCAAGAATTGCAGTGAGGGAGAGAAATATATTTAGCACTGCGAGATGAATTGATGGTTGTTGTGATCCACTTGTTAAAGTGGGAGAGCATACTAGTTCTTCGAGTGTTTTCATCTGTATTCCATCTCCTGTTAAATTGTTTGCAGCTATTATTCTCATCTCGTCTCCTATTTCTCTTTTTTAAGGTTACCTGAGATTGCGACGAGAGATATGTCGTCTTGGCAATACCCGCAAAGATACGATATTTTATAACTTACTTTTATTAGAAACGATATTATGAAGACTTCCTTTGCGATCACTAAATACGCAATGCAAGAAATAAGACCGACCATTAAGTTCATTTTATTTTATTTTATTTTATTTTTTTCACTTTAGAGTGTGCCTCAGGCGGAAATTAGTAAAATGACAAAAAGCATTTGTAATCTATAATATCACTATCTCAGAGCTCGACAAATACTCGCTTTTCACCTATATAAGCTTTTATAACTAGGATAGGTAATAAGTATCATTTGTGTGAGAATGAGGAGAATCAGAAGCTAAATAGAAAAAGTCCGCACCGGAGATATTGATGGGTTTTGGAGAAAATTGAATTCGTGACAATCTCCGAGTGATTAAAACTATACAATATTGGCGTTTAGCCACAGATGCCAACATTTCCTAAAGTAATGGATTTCAACTTTGAATTAATAAAGCCTTCCAGCTCTTTACTTTCCATTTCGCTCCTGACTGAAGCTAGAAACGGAAACAGCAACATGAGCAAGATATATCACACTACCAAACCCTGTCGAATTTAGTTAAGTTGTTTATTCCTTTCATACGCCCTCTTCCCCTATTCCAAGACATTAATTGTAATTATCCCCCATGATCAGAAGCAAAAGCAATTTTACCGTCCGCAGAAAAATAACTTTAAAAGCTCTCCTTCACTACTCTTTGAAGTTCAATTTCATCCCACGCCTTCATATTACTAAGAACGCAAAATAAGGAACATCGAACGAAATTATGGTTTCTACGCCATACATTCATACATAACTGCTTGTTCTATTCGCAATAAATGCCATTGCAGTAAACAAAGTTTTCTAAAGATAATTTTACTAATCAACTCAGTCTTTAATTTCTTCAAGTCAAAATGTTATCGAGTTTTTATGTTCATGACTTTCTAATAATATAACCGACAAGCGTCTTCTTGTGGCAACCGTAACTTTAAAAGTCCGGTTTGATATAATGAATAGAATGATGACTCGAGGCAGATCTAACTCCATGGACAACAAAGTGCTTATCTGATTGTCTGCTTTACTGCTTGTCTCACTAAACAAACCTTCCAGCACTAAATAAATGGGTTTAACGTCGATTTAAAGCTATTCATCCGATGACGACTTAATGTGTTAAAAAATTTTCTCTTTGTGCTGTTCAAATTTCAGGAATGTCACTTGGTGCATAAAAAGCACTTTAAACAAGCTGCATCAATAGTGCACTGTGCACCGCCTCTCTGTATCGAGAAATGTTGAGGGTATCTTTTGTTTCTTATCATATATGTGGAAAATTACTTATTTAATATCTTGACTTAAAACAACAGGGGCACATGAAGGGAATTAAAAGAAAAGCAGAAAAGTTTTTAATAGCGTATTATCTTGTTCCTAGCACGTCTCGTTTCTCTTTCTAGTCAGGCACGAAACGGAAAGTGAAAGACTGGCAGACTTTTGAAATTAAATATTGAAATAGTTTACGATATGTCGGCATCTGCGACTAAAGACCAATATTGTATAGTTTTAGTCACTCGGAGATTGTCACAAATTCAATTTTTCCAAAACCGATTAACACCTGTGGCATGGACTTTTCATTTTAAGCTTGCTGACTTCGATAATGATTCCTGTAAACTTCAAAAAAGGAAGGTTAATTACCTATCGCAGTGGTAAAAGTTTATCCACGTATTAAAAGAGGGAGTATTAATCAAGAGATGTGAAATGATGATATCACAATGTCTTCTGCTTGCCTCATTTTGCCAATTCACGCCTACAGCGCACGAAAAAGTTCAAGAGAAGAAATGAATTTTTTTTTCTAAAAGTCGGTTTCCTCGCGCAGCCTATTGAGTGATCTCCCCCGGAAGTCCTTATAAGATCGTTTTTCAAACATTACGGTTTTAGTGGTCGTACCTGGGCGGGTGCTGTTAAGACGAATATTTCTCGTTGCAATCACGAGTAATATTACAAAAAAATAATAATTAAATAAAAAAAGATACATAAGAATGATTAACACAACTTATTTAAAAGTAGGTGAAATACATATAAAAACATATCAGGAACTTGCATGTTCCCCTTCTTTTGCAGGCGGATTACAACAGCAATCCATTTATCTCGTATTGTTAAACATGGTTCTCTCCCTCACTATATTTCTAATCCTTGTGGCCCTTCAGAAAGAATGTCCCCTTCATCCGCCGTCCAAACTCTCGTGCCGTTGTCTAACTTCATCTGATCTGTCGGTTGGTCTCATTACCCAGCCTCTCTCTATGCTACTCATCGGATGTTGAGTATGACGGCTATAAGTGTTAACAGGCTTCTGGCGCTGTTCTTAGGGCTGAGATACAAACAAGTTGTAATTACGGAGTCTACAAGTATTATTTTAGCTGCCGTTTGGGCTTTACCAGGTGTCTC
Organism: Pocillopora verrucosa; assembly: GCF_036669915.1. NCBI lineage: Eukaryota > Metazoa > Cnidaria > Anthozoa > Scleractinia > Pocilloporidae > Pocillopora > Pocillopora verrucosa. The sequence goes on along the minus strand of NC_089323.1, from coordinate 11,636,683 downwards.
TGCCTTATGCTATATTTCAGATTACCGTATAACCTTATGGAATGGATACATCTGTGTTACATCTTGTTTAGAGATCTCAATCGGCTCATACACAAAAATTTTTCTCGCCCTCATTTACCGTCAGGCACAAGTACAAGATCATTTTCAGGCGAGCTAAACAAATGCACTGAACATTTCGCGACTCAGAAAGGCGGTATACAGCATTTTCATCCTGTCAATCGTCACCGGAGGGTAAGCAGTAACCTTACTTTACTTCAACTCATTTTTGAATCTGTTTCTTTAATGTTGGAGGATAAGTGAAGTGGGACAAGCAGTAAAAGAGACAATCAGACAAGCACTTTGCTGTCTATGGAGTTAAAATCCCCGTTGAGTTATTTTTGCACTAACTCTTTCAAAGCTGACTTCCCACTTCAAGCAAAGAACGTTCACCGGAATGTTGGACATATGAATCCAAACACTAACCTTGTCTTATGAGCGGTATTTCATTGGCAATGAACAGTTTTCATATTGATTAGTTTATTAGTAAAGAGCACTTGGGCCCTTCGAACTAGCACTTTTTCGTCGGTCGGGAAACGAAACTTTGTCAACAACAAAGTTAAACTCAAGTATTTAACAACTATTCAGCGAAGTGGAAATGAATAGATAAACAATGGCGTCCATTTGGCGCGAAAATACCCACATAGATCTTTCCGCCGACATTACTATTCCGAGATACGAACAGTTTCCGAGAGCGAACTGTGAAAACTGTGAGCTTCGAGAAACAGATGATAGACAAGTAAATTTTCGCGCCAAATGGAGGCTAGAGTACTATAAAGAACTTTTTACCATTTAAGAACTGATATATTCGCCCTCTTTGGATGGTGGATTGCAACAGCAATCGATTCATCTCGTAATAATAAACATCTTCCTCTCCGTCACGGCAACTCTCGGGAATTCTCTTATCCTTGATGCCCTTCGCAAAGAATCTTCCATTTATCCACCGTCCAAACCGTTGTACTGTTGTCTGACAACGACTGATCTTTTGGTTAGTCTCGTTAGCCAGGCTCTCTATGTTATTTATTGGATATCCTTAGTTTACAGAAACTGGAATCTTTGTCGATAGACAAACGACGCAGGCTACTTAACCAGCTATGCATTTTGTTCGGTGTTTTTGATGCCAATGACGGCCATCAGCGTGGACAGACTTGCGCTGTTGCTGGGGCTGAGGTACAAAAAAATTGTAACTCTGAAGTGCACTAATATTTCTTTTGCTGGCGTTAGGTTTTATCAGGAGTCCCTGTCTTATGCTATATTTCAGATTACCTTATAACCCTTTGGTTTGGATATATAGGTTTTCCGTCTTCTATGATGATCTCAGTCGTACCTTACACAAAGATTTTCTGCTCACTCCGTCATCATAACGCTTTAGTACATACAAGATCTGATAGATCTACGGTCGAGTCATCCAAATCTACTGGAAATTTCGCGATACAGAAAGGCGGTGTACCGTGCACTGTGGGTGCAGTTAGCATTAGCTGTTTGTTATCTACCATTTAATATATTGATTGTGGTGGCCCCGAAGACATTTTCGTCGCCTATAGTCGTCACAAGAGAAATAGCAATCCCTTACTTTACTTTTCTTTAACTTGACGTTAAATCCGTTCCTTTACCGCTAGAAGATTTTTGAAGTGAGACAAGCAGCAAAGTAGAAAATCAGACAAGCACTTCGCTGTCCATGAAGTTAACTCTTCCTCGAGCAAACATTTTATTAATTGTTTCGAGGCTGACTTAAAAATTTACGGTTGCATTAAGACAACGTTTATCGGTTAAAATGACTGTTATATCGGTGTACGAGCTTTTATTAGAAGATTTCATTTCCAGTTGAACAAAAAGAATAGACAGAAAGTGTAACCATATTTTTCATGGGAAAGCACTTATTATGAATATAACAACTCATAATATATGCATGCACGTATGGTGTAGAAACAAATTGGACGTTGTTCGATATCACTTCATTATTTTGTTTCCTACGTGATATGAAAGTGTCAATTAGAAAAAAGTTGCAAATCCAAGAGCAGTAAAGACGAGCTTTTGATGTTTTTTTTTTTAATGGACGAAAAAAAGTGTGTCAATTTCTTTTGATCATGCTCAAATGAAGCGCTTGACATTCATGCCTTTTTGAAAGGCAGTCATAATGTCAATTATACACTTAAATGAAATTTGTTTAAATATTCGAAAAATGCCGATATTGCGTACGAAAGTGACAAGGACGCATCCAAACCAGTTGCTAGACACTTTAAACTCTCTAATCACTCTAAGCAGCATATGACAGCTTGCAGTCTTTCCCTACATCTAGGCAGTTCGGAAAGCCGCAAAACTCTAGAACAAAATTTTATCTTTTAACTCAGCACTCCTAATCCCCACGGTATCAACGAGCGCTTTTCGTTCCGAATATAATGTAACACATTATTATTTCCTTTGGTTGCAAATAATTTTTTTGCTTAACTACAGATTTTATCATTGATTACAAAAGGATAAAACTTAGAGATGTTTGCGTTTGACTCGCAATGAAAAGTCATTCCTAAATTAAATTCATTACTCAAATAGGTAGTTGTGTCGCACACTAATGTTTACTAACACACTTCCGCCATATTCTGTGACGTTCAAGGATAGACAGCAGGAATGAAGTACCAAAATAATTTTTTCAATTTATTGAACGTTTTAAATGCATGGCACAACCAAGATCTCCACCAAAAACAAATCGTAGTTTTTGTTACGCGAGGACCTTCCAAGCGAGCGTCTTTAAAAGGTATTTGAAATTCTCTATCCAAATGCTGATCCTCCTTTTCAACTGAAAAAATGAGGATCAGCAAGTCCAATAGGCTTGCTTTGTTTCTAATCGAAAGGGAAAATTAGATAACGAATACCTTGTTGTTAGGCAGAAAGCGACTGAAGGGAATTAATGACGTGACAAAAACAGAAAATGTTTTGATGGTGCAAAAGCTTGCAAAATTCTGCTCCTCCCACTGTTTTCATTTCTAGCTGAGTACGTAAAAACCTGTAAGGCTTTGTTAACTACAAAGTTGAACATGAATATCTTGGTATTGTTACGGGAAAATTTAGTGATTTTTCTGTTTGATTATTTGGAGGATACTTTTTACTTTTCAATATTTTAGCCGTTCTCAATTCATTCGAGTTTCTTTTATTGTAATGTTTTAAAAAAAAGGTAAAAGCCAACAGTAAGTTCTTTCAACTTCTAACTTCTTCATATCGCTTTGTTCTTTCTGCCTTTATACGCCTGAACATCAATCCTTCTGTGATCTTGTTCTAAGTGGACATTGTTAGGTAAACAGTCCTCGTAGAGACCTTTTCTGGTAACTTCTCAGGGAACTTGCCAGCTGAATTTATGTAAATAAGTTCTTTTCATAAAATTCATTTTTCTCGTTGCCACTTGTTTAAACTTAACACCAACATCAATTAACATTAATTATAACTGACTTCTCACTTTAACTTGTTAAGATATGTATTTTTAATTTTGAAGCTGTAAGTTCAATCTCCTTTTTCTTAATTACTATCGATAACTTCAAGAGACATTTTCCGCTTAATTTGTGAGACTATTCAAATATTAGAGGAAGATGTTTTTCTTCTTGTCACGAGCGTGGGACAAAGAAAAATTCCGAGTCTCCATGAGGAATCGAGCCTCAGACCTTCGGATTCCGCGCTCTGATGCTCTAACACTGAACCACAGAGACTTTACGGTGAGCGAGGTCTACTACGAAGTTTATATGACACGCGTCCTCTACACTGCCGGGATCAGAAATTTCGATAGCGTCATGTTTTTAAATAGAGTAAGAGAGATGGTAAGTATTGAGCTCGGTAAAGAAATGCTATCGATATTTTGTTCTCCGCAAAAGTCCAGTTCGTGCGAATGCCACAGTGATGGTTACGCCGGATACTTCTTGGAGCTTCCAGGACGTTATCAAAGTTCAAGAGAACTCAAAATTCAGTTCCACGCAGGAGGTGTGATCTGATCCCTTGAGGGCCGGCAAGAAAGGACCGCTCGGGTAACGTGAATACCTCAAATTTGCTTTTTTCAATTTATGAAGTCCGTGAAGAAAGGAAGTCAGTCTTTCCCGCCGACAGAATTAAGACAACCAAGGTGCATAGAGAGGTGAAAACTTCTTTGCTCGAAGAAGAAAATTAGGACTTGTTGTTTGAGTTGCCATTTTATCAAAGTTCCCCGCCGCCGCCGACGCACTACACCGTTTCCAGTAAAAACATTGAATCAATTCCTTCCAAAGACCCACCACGAATTTTTACCGATACGAGTCAGAGCCAAACAGGATAAAACGAACACAGAGGCCATAGATATCAGCATCCATTCAAACGAAAGTCCGTCCATTGTTTCAACCGTCCGTCTATCGTTCAGCCAAGTCCGTCCAAACCGTTAAGTTGTGCAGCGAAACGATAGCGCACGAAGTTCACTTATTTCTGATCGATCCCTCGTCGCCCCAGAGGTTAAAGAAATCCTTGATTCCAAGAATCTAAGATCACCGGAGAAAGAAAATCAAGAGCTCGTGGTTGACCTGTCCAGTTAATTAATTCACCAGCGGATCTTTACGAATTGTTGCGAAATAAAGAATGTACACAAAACCAAAACAAATATAGAAACACAAAAACCATTTTGCGTCGAGTCAAGTTTGGGCAGAGACTCTGAGGAAGAACTAAGCGGGGCAGAATCAGAAGTTAGAGAAGAATTTGTCCCGGCAACGCTATTGTAAACAAAGCGTATTCGAACCACTAGCTGATAGCGAATTCGAGCATGGCAACAATTTGAGCGACCAAGAAATAATCACTACACACGATAAGCAATGATAAATGGAGGAAGTACTTTCAAGACTAAACCTGTATTTACAGATGTGAACGCCGAGGCTATATTCAGTATTACTGCAACTTTAACCGATCTAATGAAGTTTTCTACAAGGAGAAGAAGGTCCTACATCATGTTACCCAATCAACTTACCGTTAATCAGAAAGATCTCCCACCCACGAAGAAGAGAGCCAGTTGGATGCTGGGGGGACTGCATCACAATTTAAAAGTCAGGAAAACGCCACAACCAACTCTTATTTATTAGAGAAGATGAAGCCGACATGAACTAGTGACCAGGCTAGAGTCATGCCAACAAATCCAAACTAGAAGCCAAGAAAGTTATGAATGTGAATCAGTTAAGTGTCCTGCTACCCCTAGTAAATGAAGCGGACACGTACCCTAGCAACCTAACCACTATAAGTAAAATAGAAGGAAAACCTGTTCATCAAATGGTGGATACTAGTGCACGCGTTTCAGCTATTAAAGAAGAAGTTTTAAAAGAAATCTATGGTGATGCTCCCTGTTCCGCAGTTCAGACTGCTACTACAACTAATAGGAATTACGTATACCTTGCCTTTATACCTTAAGATCATTCATTTCCCTCGTGAATTCAAAGTCGTGCACAAACTTGCCTATAATGCCATCCTTGGTCGCGATTTCCTCTAAGTAAACAGAGCCATGATTAACCTCGATAACAACACCATTACTTTAAAAGAATTGGTAAATCAACAGAAAGAAGCAAGTTCAGCGAGTGCCTCTAATAGGAACGTTTATACCTCAAGAAAATAATACCAAAGCAGCTAGAAACGCCTCCACTAGTAAAGCTTCTTTAAAGCCCACTCCAGAAAATTTTTCTTTCTTTCCAAAGAACAAAAAGTTGCACTAAGCCAGTCTTTCTTGATATCAGTGCTCATTACTGTCCCAGTCCGCAACAATTCACAACGACGCAAATGATAACTTCAGTTCTGTTATCCAAAGACCACTACCGTCCTTCGCACCGATGTCACAAAGAAGGTTTGGCACCAAGGTGATCTTTTGGATACTCCAGCCAAAACTGATTACAGAATGGAATCTAACAAGGGATTTGATCGGTATCAAGAAGCACCTCCAGGAATAGTAATGCCTAAGTTTCATTATGTATCCAAGAAGAGTATTTATCCTCAGACGCCTGACCGACTTTTGCAAAAGGCAGAGAGTACCACTTAACTGTTGACCAGAAAGTAATATAGAAGATCAAGAAGATTGCTTAAATCTTATTTTAAAATTCCTCCAAGAAGTATGTTGAACTCCTCGGTAAATAGAAGGTTACGCGAAGTAAGAAATACGTCTTAAGTGCAAAAGCAAAAGAAAAATATTGTTTTGACTTAAGAAAACAATACTTTATCTATGATGAGAATACCAAGTCCATTCGTCATTTTGACCCCCACGATATCTGGAAGTCTCCATTAAAGGTGGGGGGAATGTTACGGGAGAACTTAGTGATTTTCTGTGAGTTTGTTTGGAGCATATTTATTACTTTTTCAATTTTGTAGCCGTTCTCAATTCATTCCAGTTTCTTTCTTGTAATGTTATAAAAAAGATAAAAGCCAACAGTAAGTTCTTTAAACTACTAACTTGTACATACTGCTTTGTCTTGGCCGCTTTGTGCGCCTGAAAATCAGTCCTTTTGTCATCTTATTCTTAGTGGACATTGTTAAGTAAACAGTCCTCATAGCGACCTTTTCTGACAACTTCTCGAGGAAGTTGCAGTTGAATCTATGTAAATTAGTTCTTTTCCTAAAATTGATTTTTCTCCTTGCCACTTGTTCAAACTTAACACCAACATCGGATAAATAATCATTAATTATAATTGACTTGTCACTTTTACTTGTTAAGATATATATTTTTAAGTTAAGTATGCAAGAAGGCATGTCGGTTGTCGACATGAACTAAAATAAAGTTACCGTAGAAATAAACGCTGGCTTATTCTTGACGTCCGTAGCAAGTTTACTTGAAGCAGGTCTCTGCGCACCAGGAAACCGTGACGAGTTTCCGTTCCTGCTGCAAGTGTCTCTCCCGAGCTATTTCCCCCATTATTGTCGCGTTCCCCGCAGAAATGTTGGCATCTGTGACCAAACATTAATTTTGAATACTTAAATGTACTTGGGGATTGCCACGAGTAACAATTATTTTCTAGACCATTTGAAATCTCTGGCGAGTACTTTGTTTTTCTAGATTGCTGAAGTTGACAATGATTCTTCTCAACTTCATAGAAGTTATATTAAAGCTTAATTACCAATCATTAAAATGGAGGTTAATCCAAGGTACATGGGAGCAGTTGTCGTGCTATGAAAAAATGCCTATTTGTTTTTGTATAATCATTTCTGGGCGGCTGCTGTTACCCTAAATTATTTCTCGTTGCAATCACAGGTAACCCTAAAGAAAAAAGGAACACAGAAGTATGATGGCAAGAAATAATTTAACAGGAGGTGGAGTGCAAGTGGAAACATTTCAAGAACTGTTATGTTCTCCCTCTTTGGCAGGCGGATTACAACAGCAATCAATTTATCTCGCAGTGGTAAATGTAATCCTCTCTCTCACTGCAATTCTTGGTAACTTTCTAATCCTCGTTGCCCTTCGTAAAGAATCTTCCCTCCATCCGCCATCCAAACTTTTGTATCGCTGTCTGGCAACAACTGATCTGTTGGTTGGTCTCGTTAGTCAGCCTCTCCAAGCTATTTATTGGATATCCGTAGCTAACGAACACTGGAATCTTTGTCGATACACAAGGGACGCCGCCTACATGACCGGCAATGCATTATGTGGCATATCTTTGGGGACAATGACGGCCATAACCGTTGACAGACTTCTCGCCATGTTGTTGGGGCTGAGATATAAGCAAACTGTCACTTTGAAGCGCACAAATATTATTTTAGCTGCCATATGGGTTTTATCTGGTGTCGCTACTTTATGCTACATTTTAGATTACCGTATTAATTTATGGTATGGATATATCGGTGTTCCATCTTGTTTATTGATCTCAATGGTCTCGTACACAAAGATATTTCGCACCCTCATTTATCATCAGGCACAAGTACAAGTTAATGTTAAACTACTCTCGAGCCAACTAAATTCACTGAACATTTCGCAATACAGAAAAGCGGTGTACAATGCACTGTGGGTGCAGTTTGCATTCGTTCTTTGTTATATACCATTTATCGTAGTTGAAATCGTGGTTGTGGAGGCTAATAAAATAACATTTTCATCACATTTACTCGTCACCAGAGGAATAGCAGCAACCTTACTTTTCTTCAACTCCACGTTAAATCCATTCCTTTACTGCTGGAAGATTAGTGAAGTGAGACGAGCAGTGAAGCAGACAATCAGACAAGCACTTTTCTGTCCATCGAATTAGATCTGCCCCGATTGAGGAACTATTTAATTTGTTATTTTAAAGCTAAGCTGATTTCACGGTTTCTTCAAAACGCTTGTCGGTCACTTAAGATGGTAATGAAAGTTAACCATTTTGTTGCTCGAGCTTTGGTTAAAATTCTTTATTTGCAATTGAGTCAATAAAGCGGCAAAGAGTCAAAACAAACAGCAACCACATCTTGAGGAGACTTTGTTGCATGCGACAGTGCTTATTTTGATTATAGACTCGTGATATAACCACGTACAGTGTAGTAACAAACAGGAATTTCGTTCGATATTACTTCCTTGGTTTGCTTTCTTAGTAATATGAAAGTATTGGATGAAAATGAACTTCAAAGAATATCAAAGAAATGCCATCGAAGTTATTTGTTTATAGACGGTAAAACAATTTCAACATTTTTTAATGTTACGCAAATAAAGCACTTGACGTTTTTGCCCTTTTGCCATACGAGCCTGTCACAAGTGAGAAGATGCTTTTGTCTACAACACAAATTTATAGAGAGTACTTGAAAGAAAACTGACCATCACTGGTTCTTACTGAGTTCTCTCAGAGAACGAACAACGGAATCTTTGTTGATACACAAGGGACGCCTCCTTCTTGATGGGATGTGCATTATGTGGAGTATCTTTAGGGACAATGACGGTCATGACCGTTGACAGACTTCTCGCCCTGTTGTTGGGGTTGAGATAAAAACAAACTGTCACTTTGAGGCGCACAAATATTATTTTAGCTTTCGTTTGGGTTTCATCTGGTGTTGCTGCTTTATGCTACAGTTTAGATTACCGTATAACCTTATGGTATGGATATAACTGTGATCCATCTTATTGGGTGGCCTCAATCTTCTCCCACACAAAGATATTTTGCACCCTTGTTCATCATCAGGCACAAGTACAAGTTCATTTGCAACTACAGTCGAGTAAACCAAATCACTGAACATTTCGCGACACAGAAAAGCGGTGTATAGCGCACTGTGGGTGCAGTTAGCATTAGTTGTGTGTTATATACCATTTATCGTAGTTGAAATCGTGATTGTAGAGGCTGATAGAAAAACATTTTCATCACATTTACTCGTCACCAGAGGAATGGCAGCAACATTACTTTACTCCAACTCGAAGTTAAAGCTGTTTCTTTATTGTTGGAAGATTAATGAAGTGAGACAAGCACTTTGCTGTCCATGGAATTAGATCTTCCTCGATGAAGGCATTATTTTATTTGCTGCTTCAAAGTTGAAAATACAAAGTTTGGGGTCACTTTATGAGATAGAAATGAATATGATAGTTAACCACTTTGTTGCTCGAGCTTTTTTTAAATTCTCTATTTCCAATTGATTAAATAAAACGGGAAAGAGTCAAAACAAACAGAAATTATATCTTTAGGAAACATTTTTGCATGCCACAGTGCTTAATATGAATATAACGACTCGTGATATAAGCACGTACAGTGTAGAAACAAACAGGACGTTAGTTCGATATTATTTTCTTGGTTTGCTTTCTTAGTAATATGAAAGTATTGAATGAAAGTGAACTTCAAAAGAATATTAAAGAAGAGCCATTGAAGCGTTATTTGTTTAATGTTACTCAAATCCAGCAGTTGACGTTTTTGCCCTTTTGCCATACGAGCCGGTCACATGTGAGAAAAACATTTAATTTAGCTGCGCATTAATGTTTAATAAGAGAGACAGCAGTCAATATTCTGTGACGTTTGAGGAAAAGAGAAAGAAAGAAATGCCATAGAATTAGTAAATCCCAAGTACCGTTTTCCGTCTTTTTAGTGATATAAATGCAAGACACAACCATAAACTCCTGGCAAAAAAATGCAAAAGTTTTTTGCGTAAGAAACTTTCAAGCGTGTATTTCTTACAATTATGTGGAAGGTTGAATAAAAATGCTGTTATAAGAGATGAAGTCTTATGGGTTGTTGAACGAGTTTTACTAGATCTTAACTTTCCACCGAATACATCCAACCGCAGTGAAGAAATTTTCCTGCTGAGACTTTAATATTGGAATTGCACAAGTGCCTCGCAACAAAAAGAACTTGATCTGTTATTATTAACCAGACATCTAGAAGAAACTGATATCAGAGGGTCCTATAGGCCAACAATTGCTTCTGATAAAAACAAAAATATTAATGATGAAGAGGGCGCATGAAGGAAATAAAAACAAAAAGCACAAAAGGGCTTGGTGGCGTAGTATCTTCCTTCTAGCACATTCTCGTTCATAGCTTGTTAAGTAACTATTCATCAAAGTGGAGGTGGATTAATAAACTATGACCTTCATTTAGCGCGAAAATAACCACGGATATTTGTCTGTAGACACTATCTGTTCCGAGGAGCGATCATTTTTCCGAGAGCGACGCCCAAGGAAAACTGTGAGCCTCGAGAAACAGATATTATACGAGAATATGTAATTTCGCACCAAATGAAGGCTACTGTGTTTATTTCCTTCGAACAATTTTTATTTTTTTTAATGCGCAGGATTGCTGCGTGTTCTCTGGCACAACTTTATTCGACAAATAAACATGTCCCTTCCTCTGCGACAGTAGCTAAACGCTCTTTTATCTTGAATTCAATGTTAAACGAACGCTTTTATTCATGAGGACTAAGGGCTTCAAAATATATATCGAATATCGCTTGGGGTAATTATGTATATATATTACCATAACATATTTTGGCATCTGTAAATTTTCATAGTTTTATCTATTTGAATTGCCACGAGTTTGTTTTTTTCGAAAGCCGATTAAGATCTTTGGCGAGCACTTTTTTTAATTTTAACTTGCTGAAAGTAATGTTACTCCTCGTTTTACTTTCCTAGAAATATTAAAGTGGAGGATAAAATTGAACTTCAAAGTGTAGCGAAGGAGAGCTGTTCAAGTTATTTGTTTATGGACGGTAAATTATTTTCAATTTTTAAATCATACACAAATAAAACGCTTGACGTTAACACCCTGTCGTCATACGAGCCGGTCACAATGCCAGTTAAACACTTGAATTTTTTTTTTTTCAAAAAATTTCCTTAATACATACGAAAATTTAAATATGCTTTATCACCTGTAAGCAATTTTTAGGAGAAAGCATGAAATAAAATTGACTATTATCGGATCTTATTGAGTTTTCCTGAAAATCAATCGTTTCTCCTATATCAAATGTAACACATCATCATATTTCTTTGAATAGTTTTAAATTTTTTCCTTAACAGTGAAATGGAAATACCAGATGTTTCCGTTTGACTCGTAATGAAAATTTGTTCCTAAATTAAACTTCACCAATTACATAAATACGTAGTTGTGTCGCACACTAATATTTATTCACAGACTTCCTTTCATCTTGAAATAACAAAACAGTTGTTCCAATTTATTTAACGTTTTAAATGCAAGGCACAACCTAGATTTCCTGCCAAAAACAAATTGCAGTATTTGCTACGCGAAGACCTTTCGAGTGAGCGTCTACAAAAGGTAAATGAAAGTCTCTATCCAAATGATGTTGAAGAAGTTGAAGTGTAATAAGTTGTTTAACGAGTTAAAATAGTTGTTAACCATCCATCGGTTCATTTCTGACCGCGGTTTTATAACTTGTTTTTTTCATGCCTAAGTATTGGAATATAACTGTCCCTATCAAAAAGGATCCTCGATCGCTCAAATGAATCGCGACAAGAAGAATCTAATCACCTGCCGTACACAGGACACCAACCATAAGACTTTATTTCATTTTTAACAGGAAAAGAGGAGGATCACAGAGTTCAAAGGCTTATTTTTCTTTTAAAATTGATACAGTTGACAACGATTCTTCTCAGATTCAGAGAAAATTATGTTAAAGCATAAAAACCAATCCTGGTAGTGAAAGTTTATCCGAGTTACGGGGAATAACTTGTCTTGCTCTGAAAAAATGCCTGTTACAAATGCCTTATGCTTTTCTCATTTTGCCAATTTACACCCGAGGCACATACAAAAGAAAACTTTCTGACTTAACAGCAGATGTTTAAGCATAGTTTAAAGGACGGTCTCCACGAGAAGTTTTATGTGATTATTTCTGGGCATCTGCTGTTACGATGAATTATCTCCCGTTGAAATCACAGGTAACCCTAAAGAAAAAAGGAACAAAGAAGTATGATGGCAAGAAATAATTTAACAGGAGGTGAAGTACAAATGGAATCACATAAAGAACTGTTATCTTCCCCCTCTTTGGCAGTGGGATTACAACGGCAATCAATTTATCTCGCAGTGGTAAATGTAATCCTTTCTCTCACTGCAATTCTTGGTAACTTTCTAATCCTTGTTACCCTTCGTAAACAATTTTCCCTCCATCCGCCATCCAAACTTTTGTATCGTTGTCTGGCAACAACTGATCTTTTGGTTGGTCTCGTTAGCCAGCCCCTCTATGCCATTTAATGGATATCCATAGCTAACGAACACTGGAATCTTTGTCGATACACAAGGGACGCCGCCTCCATAACGGGTTATTCATTATGTGGAGTATCTTTGGGGACAAACGACGTGGACGACGGCCATAACTGTTGACGGACTTCTCGCCTTGTTGTTGGGGCTGAGATACAAACAAACTATCACTTTGAAGCGCACAAATATTATTTTAGCTGCCAGTTGGGTTTTATCTGATGTTGCTGCATTATGCTACATTTTAGATACCAAAGTTGTAATCGTGTTTGCGAAAGCTTATAAGAGAACGTTTTCATCACATTTACGCCTCATCAGAGAAATAGCAGCAACTTTAGTTTACTTCAATTCGACTTTAAACCCGTTTCTTTACTGCTCGAAGATTAATGAAGTGAGATAAGCATTGAAGCTGACAATCAGACAAAAACTTTGTTGTCCATGGAGTTAGATCTGTCTCGATTGAGGCATTATTTTATCTGTTATTTTAGAGCAACGCTGACTCTATGGTGTATGGTTTCCACAAGACATCAGTCACTCTCTAAGATAGTAATGAATATGAAAGTTAACCACATCGTTACTCGAGCTTTTCGTTAAACTCTTTATTTCCAAAAGAGTCAAAACAAACAGCAACCATATCTTGAGGAAACTTTGTTGAGTGCGATAGAGCGTATTATAATTATAGCGACTCCTGATATAACCACGTACGGTGCAGAAAATGCAAAAGTCTCTACATGTTTGGAGAAAGAAGTTAATAATTTTGATCTCACAGTCACTCAATCCTGCGGGTAAAGGCCATCTAAAAAACTCTCTAAGAGGAGAAACTTGGGATATTGAGCATAAAACAAGCTCTATATAGTTAGCAAGTTATAAGGTACATAGAGGAAAAACATGGCGGTGATTTTGCATCCACGAAAGTCAATTTTATGCATATTGCGAAAATTCTCGAATTAATCTAGAAGAGTCTTTATCTTTGTGTAAAGAACAAATATTGGGTAACTTCTTAAATAAGGTTAGATAACTCAATTGCTTAAAACCATGGAAGGCGAAGGATTTAGAAGCATTCTGATTATGGAAAAATTGAATGGACAGTTGTGCACGCCATTCGATAAGTTTTAAAACACTTACGTGATGATACCCTCTCCAGTAGCGCTTCCTGCTTTGATGTTTTGGTTTATAGGAAAAATTTTTACTAACAGAAAATACGTGCTAAAAAGAGAACAAATTCACTGGACATTTTCAAGAAATATCTTAATAACCGAATATGAACCGTTACAGCAAGATCAGGTCCGTTATGAAATATCACAAGGATTCTGTGAAAAGAGAAAGTTTTTAATTCATTAAAATTTTGATTACGATATACTGGTCATGATGTCATATTATTATCGTTTCACGAAAAAGGAAGACGCTTCAATTCAACAGAAAGTAGAAAAAGACCAATTTCGATTAAGTCACAGACCCTATAAATTATAAAAGTCTATAAAGTAATAACTTTTAATTTTCTAACATGTTTTTACTTAAAAGAAAAGCGGTCTTCTTCGTTCACTTAAACATGGCTATGAGATATTGAACTGATTTCATTCACACTTCTTATTCACCTTTTAACAGGGAATTTTATTTCACGCCATTTTCCATGTTCAACATAAATATATTACGTTAACTGTCAATCACGCGGGAAAAATCAACCTACGCTCTTGGTCCCTAATATTTTGATCAAAATATTTTTTACTTTTTTACGAATATGTCGAATTTTCCAAACACAAATGAATGGGTTTGAGCAAAATTGTATGTTTCTAACTTCAACCCCAGTATCTGATGATAAAATGTCACAAGAAGAACAGGAAAGTTGAAAATCAAGTAAACTCCAGCGACGAGAGAGATTTCCTTCGCTAATTTGGCTTCTCTTTGTCTTTTTAGATTAATACTGAGAAGCCTGAAGTTATGCTTAAAGTTGTCTGCGATATCGTCGCACAGTGATTGTTATTCCAATCTGAGTTGCCGTCGAAAAAAAGAGAGAAATCCTGCATAGAATGAGTTGAGTACCTCTTACTTCTTGATCGATTTTAGCCCATTGCAGAGCACTTAGTAAAATATTCACCGTCCATATCCCGATAACGTATTCCACGATACGCTTTCGAGAGAAAAATGTAGTGTATATGCCAGGGAATCGAACTGCCACAAATCGCTCAAAGCTGATTGTGGTTAGTGTCATACAAGACACTCCAAAACAAATGTAAAAAGCCACAATGTAGAGAACCATCGCATAACATGGAACTCCTTGATGCTGGTTTTCCAAGAGCCTGTAGCTGATATATCCTGATTGGGTTGTTAAGCCGACTAAAACATCAGACAGCGCTAAAGAGGCAATTAATAGATTGGAAGGAGATCGAAGATGACTGCAGTTAATGATTGCCACAAGGATCAGTACATTCGCGATGATGGCATTTGGAGCAACTAGGATATTGATGACTGTCGTTATGAGATTCGTCGTAAAACGCTCTAAAGCTGGATCCGGAAGATTTAAACAGTGCGAATTTCTCACAGTTGTGTTGAGATTCATTTAGTACAATATGTAAGCTGCGGATACCTCACAATGTTTCCTAAAATATCTCAATGGGTATCAACTTCAACGTGCAATTTCAGCCAAAAAGTTGATTTTAATTATTTTCCCGTTTAATAAAGCGGAAAATAGGTAGTCTAATATCGCATTATCATAATGGCACGTGAGTGCAATTCGTCATGCCGTAAGGACCTCAAACGTCACTCAAAAAGCACATATCTTGAAACTGAAATTCAAAGTTCATAGCATCAAGTCTGTTTATACTCTCATGTCAGGAAGCAAATTGTAATTTGAGTTTTCTTAACTATTTTCCTTCTTAATCTAATAAACAATGTCATGACCGTTGACACCAACAATCTACATAATGTGTTCGAACAATTAAATTAACTTTCCTCAATTCTCATTCTTGCTGTGCCTAAGTTTTGTGTCGGTAAATGTCTTGCTGAGCAGGTGCGATATCAAAAAAAAAACGCCCCATCGAAACTGAACAGGAAAAAACTCAACCAGCTGTCTTGAGGGCATGTTTCAACAATTAATACATACGTGGTAAGGCTTCCACTGGGATTAGAGATAAAGTAAAACTGAGCCCAGCAGGTGTGATTTAGCGATTTGGTATGGCTGCCATCATATCCAGGCAGCGAATCAACAAAGCTTGATGGTAGTTACTTTGTGCAAGTAGTTACTTTGTGCAAGTAATTACTTTGTGCAAGTAATTACTTTGTGCAAGTGATTACTTTGTGCAAGTAATTATTGCACAAAGTTAAAGATAATGAAAAAAAGAAATCTCATAACTTATACACTGATGCAGATTTTAGCTTCTGAAGAAAATGTTAAACAGCGTTATCCGTGAGAAGCAAATGGAGATTCTGACAGCAATGCTCGGCGATTTATGAAGAGTTGACATTTTGCGCATATGCCCTTCGCAAAGACAAAGAGAAAAAGATGGGGAAAAGTTCTTATTTTCTACATAAAATATAACGCTGCTTAACGGGTAAGTTTAAAACTTGATTTATTATCGACTAAGAGTTGGCAAAGAAGATGTGTCTTCGCCTTTACGACAAAAAAAAAGGTTACGTCTACACTTTAATATCAACACGATCATCTGCGTGGATTTATTTTTCTATTTAAGTTTTATAGTGTTCCCGGCATTAGATCTTGTATCGGCCGCTGATCTATAGCTGACTTGTTGCACAAAAGTGGTGTTTGGATGAATAAGACGGTGTAATCTACGCTTTAATGTCGCTCGAAACCTTCTGTCTCTAAATGCATAAAGAAGAGGATTTAAAAAGGAGTTGATGCTAAAACAAACAGTTGTTAATGAACCCACCAAAATTTCTCTGGTCGTTAAAGAAACTTTACTGAAAGTTTGAGTCATCAACCATAATACTCCTATAAACACAGGAACAAGAAAAAACATCAAATTGCTTGTGACCAAGATTGAAATCTTTTTGGCCAGTTTTCCATCTCGCTTTATACCCATTTGATTTCCTGAGTTCCTCACATGGACAAAAATATGGAGATACATGGGAATAGTGATGATGTACAACAAAATTCCAATTGCGACGATACTGGCGCTGTACGCAAACGAATGAGGGATTCCCTTCGCAGGCTGGATCGGAAGGCAGAAGGTAGTCGTAGTGTATGTTCCCACACCGAAGAATGGAAGGGATGCCATAAATACAGCTATTGCCCACGAGGCAGCCATGCAATAGAGGCATGCTATTGCTGTGACAGAGATACTTGGTCTCATGGAGAAGATAATCGCTATGTATCGTTCAGTAGTCAACAGCAATGAAGAAAGAGCTGCTACAAATTGCCCGACAACCCACACAAAACCAATAGCTGGACACAAAGAGCTCATCACGCCAACGAAGGCTTGATAAGTCATAGCGTGACGTGATGACGTGATAGCAAGGGTGTACACTCCTAGGAAAAAATCACTCAGGGCCAAATTTGCAACTAATAACATACAAGGTAGTTTTCTGAGTGTTTTTGTGGTAGCCATTGTAAAAAACACTGTCAAGTTGAAGATTATTATTAATGGAGTTAACAGGTATTCAATATATAGAGCTTCATTGGCACTGTCCCAGCATCGATGCATTGGGATGACTGTCACTTCAGAGGTGAAGCATTTTTCATCGAAAGCAATTACAAATCCATACTTAGCAAATAAGCGAGATATTAATTCGACAAGGTAGCGTGAACCCCGACAGCGTGACTTTGGGTAAATGTCATACACCCCTTTCTTGAAAAGCGTCACGTTTGAGTGAGTTTGGTTCTTTATAAGTGTCTTGTTGTTGCAAGCACTGCTCCAAGTAACACCAGAGATGCGCTGAAGGCTTGACGCTTTGAGAACGTGTGAAGGAGGAACAAAGGTATTCTCAGTCACCAATAAAATTGCTTCGAGAGAAGGTAGCTCGCGGGAAATATTCCCATTCCAGGTTTTCAAGTTTTTGAATTTGAGTTCCCTTTGAGAAAAGCAAATTGGTAATTAATCGCGAGGTTGCATTACAGTTCACACGGCATCCCATGTAAATATTGATCGTTAATACATATACCACATCTTTGAGATGTGCTTTTTGCGCATGGGTTAATTCGGAGGTGATTAGCAAGCAAACTTCTTCTTCGAGCAGTCGAAGAGACGAATCACGCGTCAAGGGTTTAATTTGCGATCATTTTTCGGTATATTGAAAAAAACTACATTGATTCTATGGTTTCTACGTTTGTGGTATATACTACAACAATTATTCAATAGTCTTGATGTAAGTGAAAATTGTGGATATTGACCTTGCTGCTTGACAGCTTAGTAGATATCCACTTCGATGAATAATCGGTAAAAACATATTATGTCGGTTAAATAGATATAATGTATGTACCTAATAGGTTCACCATGGTCGTTGTTGCTGTTGTTGTCGTTTTTCGAACAAAATTCGAAATTATATCCAAAGGTATATACCAAGGCTATCTTTTTTAGCGAAAAAAGCTTACTTAGAGGTGAACAACTTCACGAAACAACTTCGAGCTAAGTTTTTAACTTGGTAATGTATATATATGACAGGTGTCAATATCAATGGTAACGAAACTGTTGAACCCAATCGAGCTTCACGATGGGCAATCTTTCACCATATTAAAGTTCACAAGGCAACCAGGCAGACAATCAGACATGGTTTGATCCTACTTTGGTGAAAGATTTAATGAATGTAATCGAGAACTTACAATTCATAGACCCAACGTTTCGACACTTATGTCTAGTGCCTTCTTCAGGGGTGATCTAATCGCTGCAAGAAGAGGTCCTTTTATATTCTCACTAATTAGTTGCCCTTTTTTCGGACGAGTTCAAATAGGCATCAGGTAGTAAGCCGCCATCATCGCGATTTAAAGGAGCGCGGACAGGCTTCCAAATAACGGCGCTATTGGTAATGTCGATTAGTAGTGATTTATCAATTTTCACCACTAATCGACGCTACCAATTAGTGAGCATATAAAAGGTCCTCTTCGTTGTTGCAGCGATTAGATCACCTGATGAGGGCATTAGACAGGAGTGTCGAAAGGTTGGTTCTATGAATTGTAACTTCTCGGTTACATAAATTAAATCCTTAAACCAGGGTAGCATCAAACCATGTCTTATATTGTTAGACCATGTTGCTGTGCTCCTCAGATACGTTGATTTAACAAACTTTAAGTGAAAACGAGTATTCTTTGAACATAAAAATTAGCTTGAAGGCAAGGGAGAACAAAACGAATAAACCAAAAAGTTATATTTGATCACAAGTTACTAAGATACTTACAGGTATTTCAAATTGATGAACTTGGCAAATGTGCCTTCTGGTATATTGGTAGCGTTATCATCTACGACAGTACTAAAAAAGAATAACCTTTGGTCAAAGTGATATAGTTTGTTAGGAAACTCGAATAAACCTCACTTCTACTTGAGCCTAATAACTATGTCGTCATTAGGCATTTTTCTATTATTATTTTTGGTTCTATATTTCAGTGAGTACCGCCATTGTTCTTGGACGACGAATGTCCGTGTACCAGTATCAAGTTTGCTTTTTGTTTCCACCAAACAGAGACTAGTTTTAATTGGGCTTCAGGTAACCCAGCACAGAACAATTAAGTCGTTCTTGTTGCAAAGTGCCCAACTGAAGAATTGAGCAAATTTAACTCGATAATGCTGCAGGAGAGTGAAAGTCTTTCAGCATTTTTCATGCTGCAGGAGAGTGAAAGTTTTTAGTTTTTTCAGCATTAGCAATGATCGCTGACATAAAAATATCTCGCATCTTTCCTCTTCAATTCAGTGGGGACACCAAGTTCTTCACTGACGTACTTAGGAACATTTTCAAAGGCGATTTCAAGCTATAACATAGAAGAAGGATAGAGAAGAAGAAGAAAGAATGTAAAATAATGAGTCATAGCTATTTACGTACAGAGCGACGATTTCCTCCGGCTTCTTTATGGAACGGTTTAAGTCGTACTTTACGTCGTCTGTATAGCAAATGACCGTCACGTTATAACTTGAATAAGATGAACAACGACAGATTGGCGTGACACACGTCTCTGTGACAGATGTTGTGAAAGAAGGGGACAAAAAGATGGCCACAAACAGAAGTGCGAAGATTTGCTTCACCATGCATCTGTTGGGAGGGAAACAAGTTGACGCCAATAGCCTTTTCAGGAAACATGAAAAGAAACCAGATCTTCGATACCTTAAAGAGACCTCAAAGGGGTCTTCACTGACCCTTTAAACATCTAGATGGCGATAACTTTGTCTAAATGGTTTGAGGTGACCAGGAGCATTGACATTTTTTCTTTGATATGACCAGTGCGAATCTAGAAAATCTCCCACCCTCCCTCTCTCCCATTTCGAATTACAGGTTTTTCCCTTTGGAAACTTAAACTTCCAATACTAGTCTATCCTTTTATACTTCTTATCGGGGCGAGATAAGGTGTAATAAAGGCAAAGAAGCAAGCACATTCTAACTTTTCTTAACATACTTAACGTTTTGATAGGATGTTAGTAACAAGTAGGGAGATGCGTGGCGTAAGGCTTAGGGCACTCCATACTCTAAATGGGAAAGGATTAGTTGGAGCGATGGCGAGGTTGCTGTGTTGTGTTCTTTACAAGGAAGTTCCCTCTAAAATTGCCCATCCACAAATGAATATAAACATGCATCAGCAAACACGTAGAGGGAACCTGATAAAATACGTGGAGGGGTGGCGAGGGATATTGTACCTATAATAGATCATCGTTCTATTCAGAGCAGGAAATGTTTTTCGGAACGCAATTTGGAAACTAACTCTTTTTGCATTCCATGAGGTCTCAAATTGACACTAAAGTTATGGGACACTTTCTCAAGGTCCGATCAGAGAAGACACTATCTATTTGTTTAAAAATATGCTTTACAAACCTGTTTGTATGATTCCCAAATGATTCCAATTCAGTTAAGCAATATTCGACAACAGTTAGCACACAAGTATAGGAATGTTACGAACGGGGTTGAATTCCAGGGCGTATCATGACCACACGCCTGTAAAAGAAGCAGAGGTGAATTTTCTATAAGTTTCAGCCATGATTAACCTCATTGTAAAGATTCATAGATATTTGGTTCAAATATCACAAATAAGAAGAAAATACAAGTTAGTAATCACTTGTATCCTATGCATGGAAAGTTCAGCTTTTCAGTTGTCTTTTTCTGATTTACTTTCAGCGAGAACCTGTTTGAATTAACATGTTTTGCTATTGTGAACAGGGTATTAGTTTCCTTGTTTGGGTACTGAGATCATCTGCGTAAGGCCAGTTCATAGAATGATCTTCGGCTAAAAGGAAGGTCTTCGGTGTCCGGGACTTAGGTTTTTCGGCATAATGAGTAGAAGTAATCAGCAGAGTCAGTGGCGATCACACATTAAAATCTTATTCGCATGGAGAAGTGAGACCATACACCATGACCTCGCGCCAAATACCCTTCGCCCTCTCCCCCCTCCCCCCTCCCCTAGGTCGATAGGTATTTGCAATATAGCAGCAAATATATTATCTTTAAACACAAGACAGGATTATATACATAAGTAGAGGGTGTGCTGGAAATTTAATAAAAACTCTTCTATAACAGAACAAGAAACTCACAATTAATCGAAACACACAGCATATTCCTTTATTTGTATGTTACTTTAAGTTTAACTTTAAAATCTCTACTCGCCACAGAAAACGCAAGAGAGCCGTGCGGCCGACTGCGGGT
This sequence comes from Pocillopora verrucosa, assembly GCF_036669915.1. Taxonomy (NCBI): domain Eukaryota; kingdom Metazoa; phylum Cnidaria; class Anthozoa; order Scleractinia; family Pocilloporidae; genus Pocillopora; species Pocillopora verrucosa. The sequence goes on along the minus strand of NC_089323.1, from coordinate 11,615,246 downwards.
ATTACGGCTTTTTCCAGACCAGCACGCAATAACCTTTTTGGACACACGTTAGCTTCCATTGTGGCTTTCTATTGGATTGCGATATGCCTTTCAAGGGATATGATTATATTTCCATTACAACTGAACAAGTCAGGCGAAATCAACGAAAAACTAAGAAAAAAACTTCCGTCTGACTAGAAACCCAAAGCACTGATGGAATATCTATCAAACTGTTGAGCCAGTTTATAAGCAAATACAACTCTTGTCTTTGGTTTAAGAATTGGAGAAAAAACAATGTGCAATATTCTCACCTTAAAGTATGGAGTCCATTTGAACTGTGGCCGTCAGATGCGAGAGACTAGCGAAATTACAGATCCTACCGGTAATTAAAATCTAGAATAACAACTCTCAAGCATTACGAGTTGTAATATATGTAAATAAAAATGACAACCATATCAAAAAGTCCTGTTAGTAATTCCGGCAGGTGCATGAACCTTGTTGATATTATCTAAAAAAAACTTGACATCAGAGGGGGTCCGAACGGATTAAATTTCCAAATTGCCTAAGATCAAGGGATGTCTTTCGATCGTGTTATGAATAATATTGCGACCAGTTTCTGAATATGATAAACTAACGAATCTTTATTTCACTTCATTAACAAATTGTAAAGAACGCAAAACGTTCTGGTGTTTAAAGCTAAAATGACATTTTCAGTAACACGATAGAAATTTGATTTACATTTTGGAAAAAAGTTGAAACTTCTCTACCATAAAATTAAAAACTGATCTATGCGGTAGACCTTGAAAAGGGAGAATATGACGAATAAACTTTCCAATCTCGAAAATTGATGATTAGGCTTTGGGTATTTTAGCTAACAAACTCAGCAAGGTAAGGTAAACATGTTGTTATTATTTTCTGCAACAAGTCCAATGCCGCACGATCCTAAATCGTTATTCAAATTTGGGTGCTGTTCTCGAAATCAATCTAACACGCATATTTTATGAAGGAAAACAATATATTATTTACACTCTCTCTTCAAATTCATCTTTTAATTTTTTTCTTGAAATAAGAAATGTATATTTAAAGAATATATTTAAAATTAGCAACGGGCGACATTGATGCCTAACAATTTTCAATTTCATAGGAAAACAAGTCGACACCAAATCTTCTATTTGGCTGCTAGAAACACATCACTAAACAACTTCGAAAAAAAAGGAGAGATAACATCCTAATAATACATGAGCAAAATATTCCATCGCAAGAAAGGAGAAGACTGGATAAAGTAAAGCAAAAATCGAAACATCAGGAAATCTAGATGGTATAAATTTCAAATCGGAAGCGATTGAGGCCGATAAAGGGGTGACAGATGCGATCAAAAGCTTTCTGCTTACCATTTACCGCTTTGTAAAAATAATTTCTTCTCCCTTAATTCTAAAATGCTAATTTTTCAATTTTGAAACTTAAACCATAACTCCATATTTACTCTCGTATAACTAGTACCCCAGAGGTCGTGAGGTTAAATTTGTAACTTGTATTTGTAAGCCTGGCATGAGTACGTTTTAAATTTTGTCGTTATATTGGTAATAACAAAAAATAACGATAACAATAATGATAATATTGATAACATACAGTGAATCCAAGACCGGAGACTTTAAACTATTGTACATAAATGAATTAAAAAATAAATGCAAAACTAAACAACTTCGGAAAAAAAAGAAAAAAAATACATACTTGGCAGGCACTATTGTTGCTAAGGTATTACTTATTGCTCAACAGATAAACATTCGCTCCCTCATTTTTAATGACCCTGATGAGTTATTTTTCATATTTTGTAACATAAACCTTGACGATAATCCTAATACTGAGTATCAGAGCTCATCTCAGTACGCTCTTTATAGGTGGTGCCGCTTAAGGATACTTGGGCTTTGGAAATCTTTCCTTAGGTGTTATTACGATTCGCACTTAATTTTTTAGCCAAACTTTCACATTTGAGTAGCCAGATATCCTATGGCGATCAAACAATGGACACAATAAAGTAAACAGTACGTTTCCATGAGCGCTCGCAAAGACGCAACTGTTAAAATGAAATAACAATTCGTGGGTTATTTTTACTGCTTGCGCATATTACACAAACCTTTTGACACAGCTTTATGTTCATCAAAGGCAATTCATACTATTACCAATGACAATTTACACGCACCTTCTACTTACAGCATTTTCCTACAATTCAAAAGGGATGAATTTAAAATCGGGGTCTATTTATTTGTTTCACTTGACACAAAGACGTGGCGTGGGAAAAATGTCTGTGTTCATGGCCAGTTTTTATTTGAGGATGCAAGCACGGTTCGAGAAGAGTGACAAAACATCATTGAACGTTTAATTAAATTTTTTAAATTAAAAACATTTTCTTTACCTGTTTTACAACGTTCAAAAAAAGAAAGAAAAGAAAATTATGGTCGTCTTTGTTTGCTGAGAGCATTCTCTTATCTACTGTTAAAAACACCCTCCAAACCTAGTATAAAATATAGAAATGTTGCCATGAAGCTTAAGAAATGTGAGTGTAGCAAAGGAATTCTCTTGCCACTAAATTGCATTTTGATATCGAATGGAGTAATCTCGCTGAGAAATAGAGCAACATTATGCTAATGTGTATAATGAAAAAGCTGCAAGGCAATTCAGCAAAAATAAACTTGAAAATGCCCAAAGCTACCTAAATTTCCCACCTTTTTAGGACAAAATTAACCAAGAAAAAATACTAGCATACACTGTATCTCCATTTCTTACAAAAGACACTGGTTGCAACGACATATTGTGGTGTTATCTTCCTGAGTAACAGGAACGTGTAACATCGAGTATACATAATAAGAAATTTGATTGAGATTTCTCGTCGAGTACCTTTAGTCGTTCTCGGGCTGTTTCTTGAAATATCTCACTAAAAATTCAGTCTCTGTTTTAGACCTCTTATGTCCACTCCCTGAGCCGTAATAGCCGCAAATGCGATAGTCAACTCCTATTACGGAAAGATAACATCGTAAAGATCACTTGTAGGTCACGGAGGCCATCAGAAAGGATGTAAATATAATCATGTGTGACGTCAAGCGGTAATCTTTTAGAATGTTATACCATTAATAAATTGATAAGTTTTCATCGCTGTGTAACTTTGCCATTGTCTAATATTCTCGGAAGGAAACGAATAATTCAAATAAAACGCTTTCAATCGAAATTAAGCTAATCGAAAACATCACGTATTTTGAAAAAAAAAGATGTGTAGGGCTTTCCGGTGCAATAAAATTTCTTTGAATCATAGGATCATAATTTTTCAATTTTTAATATAAACAAAACTTTATTCCTAATGATTTCAGAGGAGTCAGTCTGTGTGTCTTCCTAATTCTGCTAATTTGAAATAAAATTAATGACGAAATTTTGTTTTCTCCGCAGGATAACACTTAAAACACCAAATTTCGCTGACATCTGTAGACATTCCTAAAAGTATATCTGCATAATCAAATCTAGATTGACATCAAAATGATCACAAATGGAATTATTTACTTCTCAAACATATATCAATTTATTTAAGCTGACATTTAAACCTATATTTATCATAAGAAAGTTTTCTGTGTTCAAATAGAATAAAGGACTATTTTTTTTAAAAAATCTGATAACTCCGATAATCACTTTACTACATTTTTTCCTTAAAGCGACTCAAAAGGACAACTGAATAGGAGGGTAGAATGATAAATCATTTATGTTAATTTGCCTCTTAGCTTAAAAAAGTGTAAGACTTTTCCCTTACTTCAATTTAACCAGCCTGACGTACGTATGTTCCGCACCAGACACGTGGAGCTCTCATACAGAAGAAATATTTAATCTTAATACAAAATTATTTCACCGGCTAGGAGTGACGTTTTTTCATTGTAGCCGAAGGAGGTCTTAATAAGGTTGTGCAAAGATGTGAAAATGTCACAAAATTTTACAGAGAACTCAGAACGATACAAAATTCTGTTTTTTTTTTGACTGGTTGCCAAAGATTCATTATGTCCAGACCCTAATGTGCAAGTCGTTTTTGACCTTGCACGAAACTGGTAATAAAATGACCATCATAACACAAAAGACGCAACTTGTAGCTAAAGAGTTCTGTTATTTGCGTTAAAATAGTAATTAGAAAATTATAGAGAAAACCATTTGTCAGCCGACAGATTTACTAAAGACCTCTTTCTTAATTCTTTTAAGTGGAGTTCGAGGTTCTACTGAAAATATTCCCAATAAGAATATGCAGTGTAATACTTAGGCCAAACGTTAGTTTACTAAAGTGGCCGCTGAAAAGAGTTTCTAAAACTGACCGGTTTGGAGCGTTAGCCTTTCGGGTTGATTCTCGAAAAGTCAGCTTAAGAAATTTTTTACGGTTGCCAATTATCAACTCAATTGATTAAAACCAAATTATCTTGTAAAAAAAAGACCCCTCGGACGCAGCAATAACGAATATTTAGAAACTTACCCCATTTCATCATTTATTGAAAGCGTGATCAGGTGATGGATTTCAACTGGCCTACATGTCAAATTTGAATGATTTGGTTTTCGTTTTGCATTTGCACTGAATTACGTTCTTACGTTGTTTAAAGGAAACTTAGCGCAAGTTGATGTTGAAAACGTGAGGTCACCCTATGTCTTGCAATTTGGTTTAAGCAGGATTCTGCCGCTGATAGTTAAAACAAATATGTCAATAGTCGGAAAAATATATATATATATAAGTCATAGCTAGATAATTTGTCGTTGGGAAAATATTAAAGGAAATGACGCTAAAAGCAATCAGAGAAGAGACCAATTTTTTTGGATTGTTAATTGTACCTTTTTGCACCAGTTGGTGGTATAGGAGTTAAGTAGCTAAGCATTTTATCTCCTTCATTGGCTGAACTGAAAGGTAATTTAGCTCATGTTTTCTATTACGTACCAATTACCCTTATCTAAACAGGAGAAGTATGTTCCTGAAGTCAAACAATTTTTTCCAGCATTCTAGAAGAAACAAAAATGTATAACTAACAGCGTTTTCACTTTCCAAAGAGGGACATTGCGTTTCAAACATCATTTCTGAAAATGCCTATAATCCGGTTCCAAACGCAGCCATTTTTGAAAATAACTTAGTAACTATACCACGCAAACTAAACCGCATTACTATTAAAGGGAAAATTAAGACGAGTATTTTCTAAATCTTAAGAGGAACATTAGGACGCTATTACTTGCTGTTTACACTAATGGTTCTCTGATAACTTAACTTGAACTCATGCCAAAGTTGTCAATGTAAAACATGAGGATAAACGAAAAAGAGAAATACTGACAAAACTGCCATCACGTGTTTCTTCTCCTGCTTGAAATGGTCCGTAAGAAATTATTACGAAGAACTTCCTTGCCTAAGGGGAAAATATACTTGAATTTTGGATGAATGGTAGAGAGGGGAAATCATATCTGTCGCAGTGTTTTCACAGTTATGTAATTCTAGTCGGTGAAGAATGGAAATGTAGGAAGGGTTTGTTCGTTACAAAGTAAAGGCGTTGATCCAAATCCTTCGCCCTGAGTTTAGAGATTATATTCAAATTTATCTACATCATATTCCAAGATCAATCTCCCAAAGCTGATAACAGTACTTGAATTCTCCAGATGACAGAAATCAGATTTACTCTTATAAAAATTTGCACATTCAGGAGCAGTTTTCCTTGGTAAAAGTAGCTCTTGCAGCTGTAATGTAAAATGACAACAATCCCGCAAATCTCTTTACTTTTGCCCCTTATCATAGTACTTAAAAACAGTTGTGGCGCATATCATTGTTCAGTTCTAAACGCCTGGCTTCTAAATAATCAAGGATTTGGCGGGGGGGGGGGGGGGAAGATTGCTTAGTATCAATTAAGGAATAAAATTTAAGTTATTAAAATTATGGTTATGGGTCATTAGTCGTTGAGGCGGTATCCTGTAAGTGTTCCAATTATTCAATTAGCATGGCTTAAAGCATTTAATGAGAACCATCAAAATTCTTTCGGGACCCTTTGGGGTAAAAAGCGAAAAATAAAACGTCATATAATATAATACATCAACAACGAGTTAATTTGACAGTGGCCAATATTTTCCTTCCTGTAACAGTATTTCTTAGTAGTTTTCGTGTTGCCCTTCGCGAGGATCTCCTCGTCATCCGCACGTCCAAACGCTTGAATCTGTTGTTTGTCTTGTTAGGGCCAGTTGACGGGGTTCAGGAACACTGGAATCTACGACGAAGCCCTCAAAATATCTTATACATTATGTTCAGTCTTCATGGACAAAGACGGCCGGAGCGTGGTCAGACTTCTCGACCTGTTGTTGCGGGGTAATGCTTGGCTAATAGTCTTCGATAATTAGGAAACAAACATGAGAAATCTAAATAAAAAAAAGTGATCCTAGCGAAGAGGGTTGTGGTAAGACGAAATATTCATTGTTGCAACGACTGCCACATGGTAGCAATTTGACAACAAATTTAAGAGAGAGCGAAGTACAGAGAGCGTGCTGACGACACTATTGTTCGCTATGCAAATAAAGTTTGTTTTGAAAATTCATGTAGAAGTGGTTAGTGATGAATATTTATCGAAACGCAATGAAGTTTTTTTAGTATAAACTAAGACAGGAAGATAACATAGCACAAAAAGATGATATTAACTCGTTTTTTCCTGCAAGAATTACAATATTTTCCGGCGCAAATCCCGTGCACGTTGTCCGGGAGTGAATAGTGTGAGGATATTACGAGTTTTAGCAGCCAACGAGAGCGTTTCATCAACGCTATCCATTGTTTTACTAAACAATAGTCCATGATATCATGACATGAGACATATCTTTCTCAGCTTGCAAAATTTTAAAACCACTACACGGGCGAGGGGCTTCGAAATTAGGCAGACTTTAAACTCGACAGAATAAATGCAATATCCGCTGCATTTATTGCACTCATCATGGCAACTTTTGTTTATTGATTGATTGCTCTCGCCCAATTAGATTTCTCAATGAAATTATTGGTGTGTGACACTAAGTTGCTATAGATTGTGCTAATAAAAATAGCATATATCCAAATGATGCTCAAAATCATGTTCTAAATTATGCTTTCGTATAAAAATTATGCTAGATTGGCTTAAAGAATGCTTTTCAAAAAAAAAGTCCAAGTTACACATTTACTGTTAACTGCACCCACAGTGCCACTGTACACTGCCTCTCTGTATCCTGCCACGTTCAGTAAAATTGGTTGGCTCGACTGTTATTGTGCTTGAGCTGAGTTGAAGAGTGTGGAAATCTTTGTGTCAAAGACGATCGAGAGTATTAGAAAATTCAGAACAACTACATATCCATACCCAAAGATTATACCGTAATCAAAAATGTAGCAAAAAGCAGCGACATTAGAGGAAACCCAAACGGCAGCTAATCTATTACAAATGAGCGCTTCAAAGTTATAATTTTTTTCATTTCTAAGCCCCAGCAATAGGGCGAGAAATCTGTCCACGCTAGCTTATGGCCCTTATTGTCATCAAAGACACTGAACAGAATGCAGGGCTTTTGATGAATTCAGTGTTTGTAAAACTAGGGAATCCTATAATTCGAGATAATAAGCACTGAGAGGTGGAATAGCAAGACGGAGTGGGGAACCAACAACGGATCAGTAGTCGCCTCCCCCCTCCGTAACTTCCAGAATATTTGAGAAATGACAATGAAACTTAGAGGGTATATAGTATGTCTGAACATCTATCTTTTGGTATACGTCACGTGGTATGATGACGTCATGTCTTGTGACAATTATAATCCGCCATCCTGGATTTCAAACTTTTTCAAAAACCTCAGAAAACCGCCACAAATTACTGAAAAGTCCTTAAAAACTTTAAACAAGAGAGGATAAAATTATCCTCTCTTGCTTTGAAAGGTTGCCAAAAAGGCCTAAAAAGGTGAAAATTACTACATTAAACCTAATTTCCATTACTAAAAACACAAAAATTACGAATTTAGAAAGGATGTCTGTCAAAATGACATTACCATGGCAACGTTAAGTTCCCGAAACGACAACCTGTCATACTAAATTATTTCCAGATAAATTTTAGATAAAGCTGCCAAGTTTGGCAGCGTTTGGTTGATTATTGAAAAAGTTATAGACGCTCAAAGTCAGCGCGGGCACTCCCCCCCTGGTCTGGATAGGGTTCAAAGACCATAAACCGACTCTCGCCGTCTATTCTTTTTATCAGAACGACCAATCCAAAATCAGCAAACTCGTTCGACTCTGAACGAATAGAAGCGTCCACCCATTGAACATAGGGGGAAGTAAAAAATATCGGCTACCTTCATCGAATAATCAAACGGCGACATAATAAATTTATACTTAGCAAACGCGCTTGGACCAGCTTATTAACTTACAAGCTTGATCGCAGTAGAAAAGTTTGATTGCAATTAAACAAACAAATTAATAAAACGTACCTTGTAGTCGCTCTTTAGATAGCGCTTGCTTTCCCTTAGGATGGTTTCTTGCTGTTTTGCCCACCCCATCCCTTGCCCGGCGTCCCCAAGCATCTCGGCTACTTTGCATAAATCGTCAAATGCCTCTGCCCCTGAAGAACTAATGTAATCGAGTCCTTGCAAGGACTTCCTCACAGACGCGGCGCAGACACTTAAGATACGCAATAGGGTGCTGCGACTGAGGGCTTTAAATCCTGTCTCCTCACAATACGCGAGGTACTGCTTTACCAATCGTTCTGGAACCATGGTTCGTATAACGTTGGGAACTTTGATTGTCTCTTTTGATGACAACGTTATAGTCCTTTCCCCAAAGGGCAAGTCCTGGATAACATGTGCACTTGTGATAAATGTGATAAAGTGATCTATTTGTGCAGTGGAAACACGCATCACAGGGGCTTGCGCTGACGATACAGGTGCTCCTCTCCCGTGTTTCAGGCAATGACGTTTGGCCTCGGTAAAACGACAACTTGACAGGTCTGGTATCCAAAGTCGCAACTTCTTAAACGACACTTTATCGGTCATGATAGACAGAATTTGCCGACGCGTCTCCCAACATCCAGCAGCGTGGTAGCAATCAGCAAGCGCTCCTAGTAGGGTTTCATCGACAGTTGTCTCAGTTTCCTCGTCACTTGACAAAGTTCTTTGGATGGCTTGCGAGGAACACATTGCCTGGAACAACTCAGCAGGACTTTTGAGCGCGATATCTTCCATTATGGCGGTCACACCTTGTCCAGCTTTTCGTATGTAGTAACGCTTTGTTCTCTCACTTGCGATCTCCCACGGAGTGTTAAGCCTACAACGGACTGGACTGGTATCTCGGGATTGCAAATACTCGTTAAGGGCGTCAGCAGGTTTGTGTTCTGCCTGTGCACCGCGAAGATCATCGAACGTTACTTCAAAAGAAGTGCATGTGTCGTCACTTTCAGGAATGTAGAAACTTCCTCCTGGTGTTATGGGAGTACTGTGAGGAACACCAGCGTAATCCTCCCCCACGTCCTACAAATGTAACCACGCGTGTACAGTAAACACCTGAATATAAGAACATTGATTTCGGGCTTCTGGCTGATCGTGTTTTTGTTTAATGGGTGTTTAGTGGAAATCAGCCTGAAAGCGTTATTAAATTGTTCTTAAAATTTTTTTCAGAAATAGTATACATTATACATCACTAGAGGTGTAATTAGCATACAATGTTTCATTACTTGCACTAAAAAAAATTCAAATTAAAAGTAAATAAATACTATCAATGATATAAGTAAACACGAATTTTCTTAGTTTTTCTAGACCAGCTTTCTTTTTCTGGTATCCTTTTTCTTTTTTAAACATAAAGAACATGTTTATTTTTTAGGCTGAATTTGTTCTTCAGTATATAAATGGTGTTTAATTGCCCAATTTTTAGCCTGATGTTCTTAATCCACGTGTTCTTGTATGCGGTTGTTTACTGTTAGTATTACTTTGCGTTTCTGTTTTTCTTAGAGAAATAAGAAAACATAAGTATGTAACTTGGTAGAAAGTCATAACGTGTTTAATTCCAAGTGCTTTATTTGACTGGGCTACACTGGCGCTCAAATTCTGAAACATCAGGCACGGTGAGAAGTAATAGAAAAAACGAGATGGAGGCCAGCACAAGTAGGAAGTCTCAACTTACATGAATTGACTTCCAATGTCGTGCATCGGCTTGAATGTAATTATTTAATATTGATAGCGCTATTCATAAATGATGGAGATTGTTTTGCCAAACAAACGAAACTGCTGGAAAATTCCTTGCGTTGAAATCTCAACGTGATCAAATAAGATGCAACCCATAGTAAGTTTATGCAAGTCTACACAAGTGAGTGTCTATCAGAAAACAGGTCATGTTTAATCACAAATTTTCTTAAAATCGCAATTGATAATGCCCTTTCACCGCGAAAGTACATGTGAAAACTACTGAAACTACTACGTACTGTCACTAAAGTGGCTCACCAAAGAAACATTTTCAATTCCTTTTGCAATGCCAGCTATACTTGAGCTACAGGCTTCTGTAACCGTTATCTTGGTATCCGGAACAATGGCCGTCCTGCAGTCACGACAAATTCCTACACACACAAAAAAATGATAAATTATAATCGAACTGTTCGTAAAGTAAAACTAATTTATCAATACTAATGGCTCAGTCAATTCCCAGCCCGCTCATCCCCCGGGGCATTTGTCTTTGATTTTTGAAAATGTGGAAAATGCCCCACGGTGAGGCAAGCTCACGCATACAAGTAATCATTCCCAAATAAATGTAACTTCATTAGAACGACTGGAGCCTGCAACAGCTTCAATCGCTTTTTAACATCTAAAACTGCAACTCTTTTGCTTCCCGGCGTTCTTCTTTGCTTCATCTCTCGTTTGCACACGGAAACAACAGTGCAAATATTTGTACAGTGTTGGGGCAGAACCATTTACAGTAAACTCTCGCTTTGCGGACACCTCGCTATTACGGACATTCGCTATTACGGACAAAATTCAGACCCCCGACAAAAGAGGTTTGTCTGGAAATGACTCCAAGCATTACGGACTCTCACTACAGTGAAAACCCGATATAACGATAAAGCTGAAAAATAACCAAACATATCGTTATATCGGGGTAAAAGGAGTCAAAGAGAAGCTGTCGACGGAAACTTTACAGATGCTCGGTTACTGTATTAAATTCAATGTTTTGCTTAAATTGTGACTGTGTACTGTGTACTCATTCTCGTCGTTATATCGGGAATATCGTTATATCGAAGATCGTTATATCGGGGTTCTGTCCCATACAGTTTACTGTAACATTTGCTGGGACATAGAATATCCATAGTTATACCGGGAATATCGTTATATCGAGGATCGTTATATCGAGGATCGTTATATCGGGGTTCCACTGTATTACGGACACTAAACGACGTCCCGAGGGTGTTCGTTGTAACGAGAGTTGACTGAAAAGATCACGTTGTTTTTGACAATGCTTCACAAACCGGGCTGATCGTCTTTGGAAAAGGCCCCACACTGGGGTAGGGGAATGGGAATGAATAAACGAACGAACGAACGAACAAACGAAAATGAATAAGAATGAGAATGCCTGGGGGAATTTCGGGCTTGGATAGGCCCTTTTACAGTTGCGTGCTTAGATACCAAGCCTTTGAGTGGAAGCGAGGCTCAAGTTGACCTTGTTTTGATACAAGCCCTGTTACTTTTGATATGCAAATCCTTTAGTTGTTATGCTAACCACTTTTTGATCTCTATCGTGTCAAGGTCAACACAAACCTCGCTTTCATACAGAGGCCTGGTTAAATATCACAGAACTGTAAAATGGTCTATTGACAGAGACAAAAACAGTTTTTTAATCCTACCCTCCCTTTCGCTTTTCAAATCACCTGCCCGTCCCCTCGCACCAACAACGCAACAACGTCCCCTAAATCTATCCATCACTCTTCCCTAAGAGCAGTTTTGCGGTGTAGTGAGTGGCCCTGAGCCCCTGACCAAAATAAATATCTCGGTCCCAGGCCGCATGGTGAGATAAGGAAAGAGGTGTATTAGTTTTTGGCGACAAGAAGTTAACAAAAAAAAAACACACTGATAAAAAATAATTTGATTAAACTAGCTCACGCTACAAAATTAAATGGCTGGTTAAATGTGTGCTTCAGTGGTAGTACTAATTTAAATGTGCCAATTTTGTTTTTACTAGTAACTTCTTGTCCTGTTTGTCATAGCGTCCTATTGTAAGTTAACATCATTACAAAGATTTACCAGATCCAACAGGGAGGAATATTCTCGTGCGTCGAAGGATTGCCTTCGTAAGCGCTTTGTTTATACCACGGTCACCCTTTCGTGATTTCCCTTCCTTGGCATGCCTCGATAATTCGGATGGGATACGGCACCGTTGCGAGCCTCTTCGCCATCCAATGCCCAAAGAGGAGCGATGGGCTGGGCAGATAGTCATGTCCGAAATATTGGAAGGCAACGTGAATATCGATGCCCGTGCTAAAATGAGATCGACTTCCGATTCAACATCATTCACGCCCACAGCCTGTTTGTGCGCTGAGATGTCTTTCTTACATAAGCGCAGAGGGACTATAAGAGAAGCTTTTCCTGCAACTCGACTTCTTGGGAGCAGCATCCCCCAACTAATCTTTGAAAGGAGCAACTGATTTCCATTTGGTACGCTCACCTCTTAAAAAAATCGGCGGCCAAACGAAAACACCATTTTAGTTTGTTTTGGAAAATTTATGGCGCGACGCTGTTATATGGTTAGAAACTGTGCCTAATCTAATTTATTTTTTTAGCGCTGAGTATTTTAGAAAGCTACTCCCAATTTAATTTTTCCACTCCCGCACCTGTCTACCCTGCAAGCCGTCGCAATTTACAAAATAGGATAACACATTTTTTTACGTCGTTAAAAATTAATGCAGTGAAATTTCCTCTATGCTGTAGTAACATATACCTAATTCATTTAACAGTCTAGGGTGACCATGACGCATGAGTGGTATTGCGCTTAAAAATTGCAAACAACGGTAATTTTAAATTCTGGATTTAAAACTTTTTCCCGGAAATAAAAAATAGGGGATAAGAAGGAAAGAAAATAAGAGCGTATTGGTAACCGAGCCTCCTTTCGAGTGACATGTTATTGCGTGACACCATCGCAAAAAACGAACGTCAATGATTCATTTCATCTGTCAGGATGCTCTGGCTCGTTCTATAAAAAAAAAAACCTTCGTGAGATGTTTTCACTGTGATTTGGTATACACCGCCTGTAGTGCTGTACTATCGAAGCTGTTGTCAAGTCTCTTTATAACAAGATTGAGGCAAGGAACCAATCTTAGAAAGGTGTTTTTCGCCAGGTGAGCTTAAGAAATCCAGTTTACAATCTAGTATAGGTCAAAGCGATAAGATTTTGTTGGAATTATGGCTTCGATAATAAAAAGCCTAATTGGATTATCTGCGGTTGTTTACATGGCGGCATTGCGATTTGCACAAAATAGACCGGGCTACTTCTTCGCAGTAATTAAGAGCCCCAATTAATTTTTATATCCATGGAAAGAACATTCTTTCCACTTTGTAAAAATGCTCATCTCAAGTGATTCCGAGTTATACCAGGTAGGAAAAATTTTTATTGAAAAACTGCTCCAAAATGTAATTTTTAATCAATCAAATTTTGGCTATTTTCAAATATTCGCCAATAATTCATAGTTATGTCAACAAGCCCGTTATTAGATTCAAATCATTTTTTAATACCTCGTATACAAATAGATAAAATTCAGAAAGACTTGCTTTCTTTTGCGCTTTTGAGGAATAAAGATTTTGTTGCCCTACTCGTCGACTTCATTTCGGCCATTTTATGGCGGTTGGGGCTCGATACAGTGTTTGGTGATTTTCTAGAAAATAAAAACAGCTCTGAACAAAAAAATTATTCCACGTTTATAGACTTACCCTAAGGTATCTCTGAGCGGAATATGAGGATAGTGATTTTTCCGATCATGTGCGATCTACGGTCGAGTCATCCAAACCTACTGGAAATTTCGCGATACAGAAAGGCGGTGTACCGTGCACTGTGGGTGCAGTTAGCATTAGCTGTTTGTTATCTACCATTTCATATATTGATTGTGGTGGCCCGGAAGACATTTTCGTCGCATATAGTCGTCACCAGAGAAATAGCAATCCCTTACTTTACTTTTCTTCAGCTTGACGTTAAATCCGTTCCTTTACCGCTGGAAGATTTTTGAAGTGAGACAAGCAGCAAAGCAGAAAATCAGACAAGCACTTCCCTGTCCATGAAGTTAACTCTTCCTCGAGCAAACATTTTATTAATTGTTTCGAGGCTGACTTAAAAATTTTCGGTTGCATTAAGACAACGTTTGTCGGTTTCGTTATGTGAAAGTTAATGACTGTTATATCGGTGTACAAGCTTTTGTTAGAAGATTTTATTTCCAGTTGAACAAAAAGAATAGACAGAAAGTGTAACCATATTTTTCATGGGAAAGCACTTATTATGAATATAACAACTCATAATATATGCATGCACGTATGGTGTTGAAACAAATTGGACGTTGTTCGATATCACTTCATTATTTTGTTTCCTACGTAATATGAAAGTGTCAATTAGAAAAAAGTTGCAAATCCAAGAGCAGTAAAGATGACCTTTTGATGTTTTTTTTTTTTTAATGGACGAAAAATAGTGCGTCAATTTCTTTTGATCATGCTCAAATGAAGCGCTTGACATTCACGCCTTTTTGAAAGGCAGTCATAATGTCAATTATACACTTAAATTAAATTTGTTTAAATATTCGAAAAATGCCAATATTGCGTACGAAAGTGACAAGGACGCATCCAAACCAGTCGCTAGACACTTTAAACTCTCTATCACTCTAAGCAGCATATGACAGCTTGCAGCCTTTCCCTACATCTAGGCAGTTCGGAAAGCCGCAAAACTCTAGAAAATTTTATCTTTTAACTCAGCACTCCTGATCCCCACGGTATCAACGAGCGCTTTTCATTCCAAATATAATGTAGCACATTATTATTTCCTTTGGTTGCAAATAATTTTTTTGCTTAACTACAGATTTTATCATTGATTGCAAAAGGATAAAACTTAGAGATGTTTGCGTCTGACTCGCAATGAAAAGTCATTCCTAAATTAAATTCATTACTCAAATAGGAAGTTGTGTCGCATAATAATGTTTACTAACACACTTCCGTCCATATCCTGTGACGTTCATGGATTGACAGCAGGAATGAAGTACTAAAATAATTGTTTCCATTTATTGAACGTTTTAAATGCATGGCACAACCAAGATCTCCGCCAAAAACAAATCGTAGTTTTTGTTACGCGAGGACCTTCCAAGCGAGCGTCTTTAAAAGGTATTTGAAATTCTTTATCCAAATGCTGATCCTCCTTTTCAACTGAAAAAATGAGGATCAGCAAGTCCAATAGGCTTGCTTTGTTTCTAATCGAAAGGGAAAATTAGATAACGAATGCCTTGGTGTTAGGCAGAAAGCGACTGAAGGGAATTAATAACGTGACAAAAACAGAAAATGTTTTGATGGTGCAAAAGCTTGCAAAATCCTGCTCCTCCCACTGTTTTCGTTTCTAGCTGAGTCGGGCGCGAAACGGAAAGTAAAAACCTGTAAGGCTTTGTTAACTACAAAGTTAAACATGAATATCTTGGTATTGTTACGGGAAAATTTAGTGATTTTTCTGCGTGATTGTTTGGAGCATACTTTTTACTTTTCAATATTTTAGCCGTTCTCAATTCATTCGAGTTTCTTTTAATGTAATGTTTTAAAAAAGATAAAAGCCAACAGTAAGTTCTTTCAACTTCTAACTTCTTCATATCGCTTTGTTCTTACTGCCTTTATGCGCCTGAACATCAATCCTTCTGTGATCTTATTCTAAGTGGACATTGTTAGGTAAACAGTCCTCGTTGAGACCTTTTCTGGCAACTTCTCAGGGAACTTGCCAGCTGAATTTATGTAAATAAGTTCTTTTCATAAAATTCATTTTTCTCGTCGCCACTTGTTTAAACTTGACACCAACATA
Organism: Pocillopora verrucosa; assembly: GCF_036669915.1. Classification (NCBI taxonomy): domain Eukaryota; kingdom Metazoa; phylum Cnidaria; class Anthozoa; order Scleractinia; family Pocilloporidae; genus Pocillopora; species Pocillopora verrucosa. The sequence goes on along the minus strand of NC_089323.1, from coordinate 11,599,228 downwards.
AATTAACATTAATTATAACTGACTTCTCAATTTAACTTGTTAAGATATGTATTTTTAATTTTGAAGCTGTAAGTTCAATCTCCTTTTTCTTAATTACTATCGATAACTTCAAGAGACATTTTCCGCTTCATTTGTGAGACTATTCAAATATTAGAGGAAGATGTTTTTCGTCTTGTCACGAGCGTGGGACAAAGAAAAATTCTGAGTCCCCATGAGGAATCGAGCCTCAGACCGTCGGATTCCGCGCTCTGATGCTCTAACACTGAACCACAGAGACTTTACGGTGAGCGAGGTCTATTACGAAGTTTATATGACACGCGTCCTCTACACTGCCAGGATCAGAAATTTCGATAGCGTCATGTTTTTAAATAGAGTAAGAGAGTTGGTAAGTATTGAGCTAGGTAAAGAAATGCTATCGATATTTTGTTCTGCGCGTAAGTCCAGTTCGTGCGAATGCCACAGTGATGGTTACGCCGGATACTTCTTGGAGCTTCCAGGACGATATCAAAGTTCAAGAGAACTCAAAATTCAGTTCCACGCAGGAGGCGTGATCTGATCCCTTGGGCGCCGGCAAGAAAGGACCGCTCGGGTAACGTGAATACCTCAAATTTCCTTTTTTCAATTTATGAAGTCCGCGAAGAAAGGAAGTCAGTCTTTCCCGCCGTTGTGCAGCGAAATGATAGCGCACGAAGTTCACTTATTTCTGATCTACCCCTCGTCGCCCCAGAGGTTAAAGATATTCGTGATTCCAAGAATCTAAGATCACCGGAGAAAGAAAATCAAGAGCTCGTGGTTGACCTGTCCAGTTAATTAATTCACCAGCGGATCTTTACGAATTGGTGCGAAATAAAGAATGTATACAAAACCAAAACAAATATAGAAACACAAAAACCATTTTGCATCGAGTCAAGTTTGGGCAGAGACTCTGAGGAAGAACTAAGCGGGGCAGAATTAGAAGTTAGAGAAGAATTTGTCCCGTCAACGCCATTGTAAACAAAGCGTATTCGAACGACCAGCTGATAGCGAATTCGAGCATGGCAACACTTTGAGCGACCAAGAAATAATCACTACACACGATAAGCAATGATAAATGGAGGAAGTAGTTTCAAGACTAAACCCGTATTTACAGATGTGAACGCCGAGGCCATATTCAGTATTACTGCAACTTTAACCGATCTAATGAAGCTTTCTACAAGGAGAAGAAGGTCCTACATCATGTTACCCAATCAACTTACCGTTAATCAGAAAGATCTCCCACCCACGAAGAAGAGAGTCTGTCGGATGCTGGGGGGACTGCATCACAATTCAAAAGTCAGGAAAACGCCACAACCAACTCTTATTTACTAGAGAAGATGAAGCCGACATGAACTAGTGACCAGGCTAGATTCACGCCAACAAATCTAAACTAGAAGCCAAGAAAGTTACGAATGTCAATCAGTTAAGTGTCCTGCTACCCCTAGTAAATGAAGCGGACACGTACCTAGCAACCTAACCACTATAGGTAAAATAGAAGGAAACCCTGTTCATCTAATGGTGGATACTGGTACACGCGTTTCAGCTATTAAAGGAGAAGTTTTAAAAGAAATCTATGGTAATACTCCCTGTTCCGCAGTTCAGACTGCTACTACAACTAATAGGAATTACGTATACCTTGCCTTTATACCTTTAGAATATTCATTTCCCTCGTGAATTCAAAGTCGTGCACAAACTTGCCTATGATGCCATCCTCGGTCGCGGTTTCCTCTAAGTAAACAGAGCCATGATTAACCTCGATAACAACACCATTACTTTAAAAGAATTGGTAAATCAACAGAAAGAAGCAAGTTCAGCGAGTGCCTCTAATAGGAACGTTTATACCTCAAGAAAATAATACCAAAGCAGCTAGAAACGCCTCCACTAGTAAAGCTTCTTTAAAGCCCACTCCAGAAAATTTTTCTTTCTTTCCAAAGAACAAAAAGTTGCACTAAGCCAGTCTTTCTTGATATCAGTGCTCATTACTGTGTCCCAGTCCGCAACAATTCACAACGACGCAAATGATAACTTCAGGTCTGTTATCCAAAAACCACTACCGTCCTTCGCACAGATGTCACAAAGAAGGTTTGGCACCAAAGTGATCTTTTTGATACTCCAGCCAAAACTGATTACAGAATGGAATCTAACAAGGGATTTGATCGGTATCAAGAAGCACCTCCAGGAATAGTAATGCCTAAGTTTCATTATGTATCCCAGAAGAGTATTTATCCTCAGACGCCTGACCTACTTTTGCAAAAGGCAGAGAGTACCACTTAACTGTTGACCAGAAAGTAATATAGAAGATCAAGAAGATTGCTAAAATCTTATTTTAAAATTCCTCCAAGAAGTATGTTGAACTCCTCGGTAAGTAGAAGGTTACGCGAAGTAAGAAATACGTCTTTAGTGCAAAAGCAAAAGAAAAATATTGTTTTGACTTAAGAAAACAATACTTTATCTATGATGAGAATACCAAGTCCATTCGTCATTTTGACCCCCACGATATCTGGAAGTCTCCATTTAAGGTGGGGGGAATGTTACGGGAGAACTTAGTGATTTTCTGTGAGTTTGTTTGGAGCATATTTATTACTTTTTCAATTTTGTAGCCGTTCTCAATTCATTCCAGTTTCTTTCTTGTAATGTTATAAAAAAGATAAAAGCCAACAGTAAGTTCTTTTAACTACTAACTTGTACATACTGCTTTGTCTTCGCCGCTTTGTGCACCTGAAAATCAGTCCTTTTGTGATCTTATTCTTAGTGGACATTGTTAAGTAAACAGTCCTCATAGCGACCTTTTCTGACAACTTCTCGAGGAAGTTGCAGTTGAATCTATGTAAATTAGTTCTTTTCCTAAAATTGATTTTTCTCCATGCCACTTGTTCAAACTTAGCACCAACATCGGATAAATAATCATTAATTATAATTGACTTCTCACTTTTACTTGTTAAGATATATATTTTTAAGTTAAGTATGCAAGAAGGCATGTCGGTTGTCGACATGAACTAAAATAAAGTTACTGTAGAAATAAACGCTGTCTAATTCTTGACGTCCGTAGCAAGTTCACTTGAAGCAGGTCTCTGCGCACCAGGAAACCGTGATGAGTTTCCGTTCCTGCTGCAAGTGGTCTCTCCCGTGCTATTTTCCCCCATTATTGTCGCGTTCCCCGCAGAAATGTTGGCATCTGTGACCAAACATTAATTTTGAATACTTAAATGTACTTGGGGATTGCCACGAGTAACAATTATTTTCTAGACCATTTGAAATCTCTGGCGAGTACTTTGTTTTTCTAGATTGCTGAAGTTGACAATGATTCTTCTCAACTTCATAGAAGCTATAATAAGCTTAATTACCAATCCTTAAAATGGAGGTTAATCCAAGGTACATGGGAGCAGTTGTCGTACTATGAAAAAATACCTATTTGTTATTGTATAATCATTTCTGGGCGGCTGCTGTTACCCTAAATTATCTCTCGTTGCAATCACAGGTAACCCTAAAGAAAAAAGGAACACAGAAGTATGATGGCAAGAAATAATTTAACAGGAACTGCAGTACAAATGGAAACATATCAAGAACTGTTATGTTCCCCCTCTTTGGCAGGCGGATTACAACAGCAATCAATTTATCTCGCAGTGGTAAATGTAATCCTCTCTCTCACTGCAATTCTTGGTAACTTTCTAATCCTTGTTGCCCTTCGTAAAGAATCTTCCCTCCATCCGCCATCCAAACTTTTGTATCGTTGTCTGGCAACAACTGATCTGCTGGTTGGTCTCGTTAGTCAGCCTCTCCAAGCTATTTATTGGATATCCGTAGCTAACGAACACTGGAATCTTTGTCGATACACAAGGGACGCCGCCTACATGACCGGCAATGCATTATGTGGCGTATCTTTGGGGACTATGACGGCCATAACTGTTGACAGACTTCTCGCCTTGTTGTTGGGGCTGAGATACAGACAAACTGTCACTTTGAAGCGCACAAATATTATTGTAGCTGCCAATTGGGTTTTATCTAGTGTTTCTACCTTATGCTACATTTTAGATTACCGCATAAACCTATGGTGTGGGTATATCTGTATTCCATCTTGTTTAGTGATCTCATTCATCTCTTACACAAAGATATTTCGCACCCTCATTCATCAGGCACAAGTACAAGTTCATGTTCAATTACAGTCGACCCAACCAAATTCACTGAACATTTTGCAATACAGAAAAGCGGTGTACAGTGCACTGTGGGTGCAGTTTGCATTAGTTCTTTGTTATATACCATTTATCGTAGTTGAAATCGTGATTGTGGAGGCTAATAAAAGAACATTTTCATCACATTTACTCGTCACCAGAGGAATAGCAGCAACCTTACTTTTCTTCAACTCCACGTTAAACCCATTCCTTTACTGCTGGAAGATTAGTGAAGTGAGACAAGCAGTGAAGCAGACAATCAGACAAGCACTTTGCTGTCCATGGAGTTAGATCTGCCTCGATTGAGGTACTATTTAATTTGTTATTTTAGAGCTAAGCTGACTTCACGGTTTCTACAAGAAAACGCTTATCGGTCACCTCAGAAGATAATAATGAATATGATAGTTAACCACTTTGTTACTCGAGCTTTTTTTAAATTATCTATTTCCAATTGAGTAAATAAAAGGGGAAAGAGTCTAAACAAACAGCAATTATATCTTAAGAAAACGTTTTTGCATGCCACAGTGCTTAATATGAATATAACGACTGGTGATATGAGTACCTACAGGGTAGAAACAAGCAGGACGTTAGCTCGATATTATTTTCTTGGTTTGCTTTCTTATTTATATGAAAGTATTGAATGAAAGTGAACTTCAAAGAATATTAAAATTTAATGTTACTCAAATCAAGCAGTTGACGTTTTTGCCCTTTTGCCATACGAGCCGGTCACACGTGAGAAAAGCATGTAATTTAGCCGCGCATTAATGTTTAATAAGAGACTGCAGCCCATATTCTGACATTTGAGGAAAACAGAAAGAAAGAAATGCCATAGAATTAGTAAATGCCAAGTACCGTTTTCCGTCTTTTTAGTGATATAAATGCAAGACACAACCATGAACTCCTCGCAAAAAAATGCAAAAGCTTTTTGCGCAAGAAACTTTCAAGCGTGTATTTCTTACAATATGCGGAAGGCTGAATAAAAATGTTGTTATAAGAGATGAAGTCTTATGGGTTGTTGAACGAGTTTTGCTAGATCTTAACTTTCCACCGAATACATCCAGCCGCAGTGAAGAAATTTTCATGCTTAGACTTTAATATTGGAATTTATGACTGTCCTTGTCAAAAAAAGAGATCCTTAATTGCACAAGTCCCTCGCAACAAAAAGAAGCTGATTTGTTATTATTAACCAGACATCTAGAAAAACTGATATCACAGGGTCCAATAGGGAAACTTTCAAGCGTGTATTACTTACAATTATGCGGAAGGCTGAATAAAAATGTTGTTATAAGAGATGAAGTCTTATGGGTTGTTGAACGAGTTTTGCTAGATCTTAACTTTCCACCGAATACATCCAGCCGCAGTGAAGAGATTTTCATGCTTAGACTTTAATATTGGAATTTATGACTGTCCTTGTCAAAAAAAGAGATCCTTAATTGCACAAGTCCCTCGCAACAAAAAGAAGCTGATTTGTTATTATTAACCAGACATCTAGAAAAACTGATATCACAGGGTCCAATAGGCCAACAATTGCTTCTAATAAAAATTAAAAATATTAATGATGAAGAGGGTGCATGAAGGAAATAAAAACAAAAACCACAAAAGGTTTGGTGGCGTAGTATCTTCCTTCTAGCACATTCTCGTTCATAGCTCATTAAGTAACTATTCACCAAAGTGGTTCTTTGTTTGATGGTTCTTTGTTTGATGTTACTTTGTTTGATGCTACTTTGGTGAAAGATTTAATGAATGTAATCGAGAAGTTACATGTCTAGTGCCTTCTTCAGAGGTGATCTAGTCGCTGTAAGAAGAGGTCCTTTTATATTCTCACTAATTAATTTCCCTTTTTTCGGACGAGGTCAAATAGGCATCAGGTAGTAAGCTGCCATCATCGCGATTTAAAGGAGCGCGGACAGGCTTCCAAATAAAGGCTCTATTGGTAATGTCGATTAGTAATGATTTATCTATTATCACCACTAATCGACACTACCAATTAGTGAGAATATAAAAGGTCCTCTTCGTTGTTGCAGCGATTAGATCACCTGATGAGGGCATTAGACAGGAGTGTCGAAACGTTAGTTCTATGAATTATAACTTCTCGGTTACATAAATTAAATCTTTAAACCAGAGTAGCTTCGAACCATGTCTTACACCATATTGTTAGATCATGTTGCTGTGCTCCTAAGATACGTTGATTTAACAAACTTTAAAGGAAAATGAGTATTCGTTGAACATAAAAATTAGCTTGAAGGCAAGGGAGGACAAAACGAATAAACCAGAAAGTTATATTTGATCACAAGTTACTAAAATACTTACAGGTATTTCAAATTGATAAACTTGGCAAATGTGCCTTCAGGTACATTGGTAGCGTTATCATCTACGACAGAACTAAAAAAGAACAACCTTTGGTCAAAGTGATATAGTTGGTTAAAAGACTCGAATAAACCTCACTTCTACTTGAGCCTAATAACTATGTCGTCATTAGGCATTTTTCTATTATTATTTTTGGTTCTATATTTTAGTGAGTACCGCCGTTGTTCTTGGACGACGAATGTTCGTGTACCAGTATCAAGTTTGCTTTTTGTTTCCACCAAACAGAGACTAGTTTTAATTGGGCTTCAGGTAACCCAGCACAGAACAATTGAGTCGTTCTTGTTGCAAAGTGCCCAACCGAAGAATTGAGCAGATTTAACTCGATAATGCTGCAGGAGAGTGAAAGTCTTTCAGCATTTTTCATGCTGCAGGAGAGTGACTCTCTAAGTTTTTAGTTTTTTCAGCATTAGCAATGATCACTGACATAAAAATATCTCGAATCTTTCCTCTTCAATTCAGTGGGGACACCAAATTCTTCACTGACGTACTTAGGAACATTTTCAAAGACGATTTCAAGCTATAACAAAGAAGAAGGAAAGAGAAGAAGAAGAAAGAATGTAAAATAATGAGTCATAGCTATTTACGTACAGAGCGACGATTTCCTCTGGCTTCTTTATGGAATGGTTTAAGTCGTACGTTACGTCGTCTGTATAGCAAATGACCGTCACGTTATAACTTGGATCAGATGAACAACGACAGACTGGCGTGACACACATCTCTGTGACAGTTGAGAAAGAAGGGGACAAAAAGATGGCCACAAACAGAAGTGCGAAGATTTGCTTCACCATGCACCTGTTGGTAGAGAAACAAGTTGACGTAAATAGCCTTTTCAGGAAACATGATAAGAAATCAGATCTTCGATACCTTAAAGAGACCTCAAAGGAGTCTTCACTGACCCTTTAAACATCTAGATGGTGATAACTTTGTCTAAATGCCTTGTGATTACCAGGAGCATTGACATTTTTCTCTTGATATGACAAGTGCGAATTCCCATTTGGAATAAAAAGGTTTTTCCCTTTGGAAACCTAAACTTCCAATACTAGTCTATCCTTTTATACTTCTTATTGGGGCGAGAGAAGGTGTAATAAAGGCAAAGAAGCAAGCACATTCTAATTTTTCTCAACATACTTAAAGTTTTGGTAAGATGTCAGTAACAAGTAGGGAGATGCGTTGGCGTAAGGTTTAGGGCACTCCATACTCTAAATGGGAAAGGATTAGTTGGGGCGATGGCGAGGTTGCTGTGTTGTGTTCTTTACAAGGAATTGCACTCTAAAATTGCCCATCCGCTGATGAATATAAACATGCATCAGCAAATACGTAGAGGAAACCTGATAAAATACGTAGAGGGGTGGCGAGGGATATTGTACCAGTAATAGATCATCGTTCTATTCAGAGCAGGAAATGTTTTTCGGAACGCAATTTGGAAACTAACTCTTTTTGCATTCCATGAGGTCTCAAATTGACACTAACGTTATGGGACACTTTCTCAAGGTCCGATCATAAAAGAGACTATCTATTTGTTTAAAAATATGCTCTACAAACCTGTTTGTATGATTCTCAAACGATTCCAATTCAGTTAAGCAATATTCGACAACAGTTAGCACACAAGTATAGGAATGTTACGAACGGGGTAGAATTCCAGAGCGTATCATGACCACACGCCTGTAAAAGAAGCAGAGGTGAATGTTCTATAAGTTTCAACCATGATTAACCCCATTGTAAATATTCCTAGATATTTGGTTCAAATATCTCAAATATGTGATGCAACGAGCACTAGCTAACTATTCATAAATACTGATTATCCACAGACAACACCTTCCACAAACATCCATCTTACCCTCTGAGGAGAAGAGAGGGCAACCTAATGCAAGTAAATAAAGATTTGTAACTGTGGTTCATCTGCCGATGTGAATTTGTCTTTCCGTATTTTTTTTTCCTCCGGCTAGTGGTTGGTTGTCTCTTCTACCCTATTTGTCTGTTTATCCGTCTGGCTTACCCTCTCTTTTCCTGTCTAAAGGAGCTACGTTCCTAAAGAAGCTGTAGTACTTCGTCGGTCGGGGGATATAACATAATAATGGGATATAACAAAAAATAATGATAACAATAATGATAGTATTGATAACATACAGTGAATCCAAGACCGGAGACTTCAAACTATTGTACATAAATGAATTTAAAATAAATGCAAAACTAAACAACTTCGGAAAAAAAAGAAGAAAATTACATACTCGGCACGCATTATTGTTGCTAAGGTATTACTTATTTCTCAACAGATATAATTCGCTCCCTCATTTTTAATGACCCTGATGAGTTATTTTTCATATATTTTTTCGTTAAATACTTGAGAAGTGTAACATAAACCTTGACGATAATTCTAATACTGAGTATCAGAGCTCATCTCAGTACGCTCTTTGTAGGTGGTGCCGCTTAAGGATATTTGGGCTTTGAACTTTCACATTTGAATAGCTAGATATCCTATGGCGATCAAACAATGGACACAATAAAGTAAACAGTACGTTTCCATAAGCGCTCGCAAAGACGCAACTGTTAAAATGAAATAACAATTCGTGGGTTATTTTTACTGCTTGCGCATATTACAAAAACCTTTTGACACAGCTTTATGTTCATCAAAGGCAATTCATACTATTATCATTCACAATTTTTTCGCACCTTCTACTTACAGCATTTTCCTACATTTCTAAAGGGATGAATCTAAAATCGGGATCTATTTATTTGTTTCACTTGACACAAAGACGTGGCGTGGGAAAAAATGTCTGTGTTCATGGCCAGTTTTTATTTTAGGATGCAAGCACGGTTCGAGAAGAGTGACAAAACATCATTGAACGTCTAAGTAAAAGTTTTAAATTATAAACCTTTTCTTTACCTATTCATATATATCATTCCTAGGGTTTCGTGCATATAGACACCTACTCTTCATGAACAAAAAAATAATGGAATAAAAATTAACTTTAGTCGTCTTTGTTTGGTGAGAGCATTCTCATATTTACTGTTGAAAACACCCTCCAAACCTAATATAAAATATAGAAATGTTGCCATGAAGCTTAAGAAATGTGAGCGTAGCAATGGAATTCTCTTGCCACTAAATTACATTTTGATATCGAATGGAGTAATCTCGCTGAGAAGCAGAGCAACATTATGCTAATATGTATAATGAAAAAGCTGCGGTCTCTAGCAAGGCAATTCAGCAAAAATAAACTTGAAAATGCCCAAAGCTGCCTAAAATTTCCCACCTTTTTAGGACAAAATCAACCAGGAAAAAATATTAGCATACACTGTATCTCCATTTTTTACATAAGACACCGGTTGCAATTACATATCGTGGTGTTATCTTCCTGAGTAACAAGAACATGTAACATTGAGTATACATAATAAGAAATTTGATTCAGATTTCTCGTCGAGTACCTTTGGTCGTTGTTGGGCTGCTTCTTGAAATATCTCACCAAAAATTCAGTCTCTGTTTTAGACCTCTTATGTCCACTCTCTGAGCCGTAATAGCCGCAAATGCGTTAGTTAACTCCTATTACGGAAAGATAACATCGGAAAGATCACTTGTAAGTCACGGAGGCCATCAGGGAGGATGTAAACACAATCATGTGTGACGTCAGGCGGTAATCTTTTCGAATGTTATACCATTAATAAATTGATAAGTTTTCATGGCTGTGTAAATTTGTCATTGTCTAATATTCTCGGAAGGAAACGAATAATTCAAATAAAACACATTTCTATAGAAATTAAGCTAATCGAAAACATCACGTATTTTGCTATTCAGTGAAAATATTCGTTTGAAATGAAAAAAAAGATGTGTGGGGCTTTCCGGTGCAATAAAATTTCTTTGAATCATAGGATCAAAATTTCTCAATTTTTAATATAAACAAAACTTTATTCCTAATGATTTCAGAGGAATCAGTCTGTGTGTCTTTCTAATTCTGCTAATTTGAAATAAAGTTAATGACGAAATTTTGTTTTCTCCGCAGGATAACACTTAAAACACCAAATTTCGCTGACATCTGTAGACATTCGTAAAAGTATATCTGCATAATCAGATCTAGATTGACATCAAAATGATCACAAACGGAATTATTTACTTCTTAAACATACATCAATTTATTTAAGCGGACACTTAAACCTATATTTATCATATGAAAGTTTTCTGTGTTCAAATAGAGAATAGAGGACTGTTTTTTTGAAAAAATCTGATAACTCCGAAAATCACTTTACTACATCTTTTCCTTAAAGCGACGCAAAAAGACAACTGAACAGGAGGGCAGAATGATAAATCATTTATGATAATTTGCCTCTTAGCTTGAAAAAGTGTAAAACTTTTCCCTTACTTCAATTTAACCAGCCTGGCGTACGTATGTTCCGCACCAGACACGTGGAGCTCTCACATAGAATAAATATTTAATCTTAATACAAAATTAGTTCACCGGCTGGGAGTGAAGTTTATTCATTGCAGCCGAAGGAGGTCTTAATAAGGTTGTGCAAAGATGTGAAAATGTCACAAAATTTTACAAAGAACTCAAAACGATACAAAATTTTGGTCAAATAAAAGAATAAACGATTTTTTCGGCCTCTGAAGGTGGGAAGTAACCTTAAAACCGGAAGAAAAGGACACAAGCCTTAGATGCAAAGCGAAAGCAACAAAAACTTGAACTCGAGGTGGAGCGCAACAAGCATTTTGAAGAACTGGCATGTTCCCCTTTTTGTATTCAGAATACAACATCAACAATGAATTAATTTGACAGTGGCCAACATTTTCCTTCCTGTAACAGTATTTCTTAGTAGTTTTCGTGTTGCCCTTCGAGAGGATCTCCGCGTCATCCGCACGTCCAAACGCTTGAATCTGTTGTTTGTCTTGTTAGGGTCAGTTGACGGGGTTCAGGAACACTGAAATCTAAGACGACGCCCTCAAAGCATCCTATACATAATGTTCAATCTTTATGGACAAAGACGGCCAAAGCGTGATCAGACTTCTCTATCTGTTGTTGCAGGGTAATGCTTGGCTAATAATTAGAAAATAAACATAAGAAATCTAAATCGAAAAAAAAAATTAATCTTAGCTAAGACGGTTGTGGTAAGACGAAACATTTATTGTTGGAACGACTGCCGCATGGTAGCAATATGAAAACAAATTTAAGAGAGGATGAAGCACAGAGACAGAATAAATGCAATATCCGCCGCATTTATTGCACTTATCATGGAAACTTTTGTATATTGATTGAATGCTCTCGACCGGTTAGATTTCTCAATGAAAATAAAAAAAAATTCCAGGTTATACATTTATTGTTAACTGCCATGCCATCTTCAGTAAAATTGGTTGACTCGACTGTTTTTGTGCTTGAGCTGAGTTGGAGAGTGCGGAAATCTTTGTTTCCGAGATGATCGAGAGTATTAGAAAATACGGAACACCTAATATCCATACCCAAGGATTATACCGTAATCTAAAATGTAGCAAAAAACAGTGACACCAGAGGAAATCCAAACGGCAGTTAATTTCATATACGTGCGCGCCAATGTTATAATTTGTTTCATATCTAAGTCCGAGCAACAGGGCTAGAAATCTGTCCACGCTAGCTTATGGCCTTTATTGTCATCAAAGACACTGAACTGAATGCAAGGCTTTTGATGAATTCAGTGTTTGTAAACGAGGGACATTCGATAATAAGCACTGAGAGGTGGAGTAGCAAGACGGATTGGAGAACCAACAAAGGATCAGTAGTCGCCAGCAATCTAAAACGAAAAAGTCTCTGCCAGAGATATTGATGGATTTGGAAGAAATTGATTTCGTGACAATCCCCGAGTACTTAAAACTATACAATAATAGCGTTTGATCGCTGTTGTCAACATATTTTAAAATACTGCTATTCAAGTTTGTTATTGGCAAAAAAACCGGAAACAGGGGCAGGAGCAAGATTAAACACTACCAAACTCGTTTCGGCTTATGTTACGTTATCTTTCCCCTTCATTCGACTTCTCCTTCTTAACTTCAAATAACTTCAAAAGCTCTCCTTTGAAGAAAAATTTCTTCCCATATTTTCATATCTCTAAGAAAGAGCAATAAAAAAGAAGTACTATTATCCTGTTCGTTTCCACATGATCGTGTATATGTCCTAAGTTTTTGTGTTCGCCAGAACTGGCTTGTAATGAAACAAAGTTTTTTCAAGACATCTTTAATGTTTTTACTCCTTGTCTCTTTATTTGTTCACGAGGAAATAACGAATACTAATGACAGCACCTCCACGTTTTTATTAAGTTTCATGGTCATTACTTTCCAATGAAGCAACATAAATCGATGAGTCCGCTACAATACAACAAATAAGATGATGACTCGAAGAAGATCTAACTTCATGAAGAGCAAAGTGATTGTCTTATTGTCTGCTTTACTGCTTTTCTCACCTCGCTTATCTTCCAGCAGTAAAGAAATGGATTCAAGGTAGAGTTAAAATAAAGTAAGGCTACTACTGTCCCTCTGATTACAACTATATGTAATGATAATGTTTTTCTACGAGCTGTCACACTTTCAACTATGATATATGGTGCATAACAAACAACTAGAGCTAACTGCACAGACAGTGCACTGTGCACTGCTTTTCTGTATCGCAAAATGTTCAATGAATTTGGTTGGCTCGACTGTTGTTGTACTCGCGCCTTGTTATAATGGAGAGTGTGGAAAATCTTTGTGTACGCGGCGATTGAGATGACTAAACATAACGGTACAATTATATATAAAAACCAAAAGACTATACGTTTATTTAAAATGTAGCATAGAGCAGCAACACCAGACGAAACCCAAACGGTAGCTACTATTATATAAGTACGCTTCAAAGTTACAATTCGTTTGTATCTCAGCCCCAATAACAGGGCAAGAAGTCTGTCAACGCTTATGGTCGTCATTGTCAACAAAGATACTCCACACAGTGCGTAGCTTGATAAGTAGCCGGCGCTTCTTGCGTATCGACAAAGATTCCATTGTTTGTAAATTGAGGAAATCCGATAAGTAACACTGAGAGGATGGGTAACAAGACCAACCAATAGATCGGTAGTCGCCAGATTACGGTACAAAAGTTTCGACGGCGGATGAAGCGAAGATTCTTTGCGAAGAGCAACTAGGATTAAAGAATTTCCAAGAATTGCAGTGAGGGAGAGAAATGTATTTAGCACTGCGAGATGAATTGATGGTTGTTGTGATCCACTTGTTAAAGTGGAGGAGCAAACTAGTTCTTCGAGTGTTTTCATCTGTATTCCATCTCCTGTTAAATTGTTTGCAGCTATCATTCTCATCTCGTGTCCTATTTCTCTTTTTTAAGGTTACCTGAGATTGCGACGAAAGATATGTCGTCTTGGCAATACCCGCAAAGATACGATCATTTATACCTTACTTTATTAGAAACGATATTATGAAGATGTCCTTGCCATCACTAAATTCCCAATGCAAGAAATAAAACCAACCATTAAGTACCTTTTTTCACTTCTGGGTGTGCCTCAGGCGTAAATTAGCAAAATGACGAAAGCATAAGTAATCTATAATATCACTATCTCATAGCTCGACAAATACCCGCTTTTCAGCTATATAATCATTTATAACTGGGATAGGTAATAAGTATCATTGGTGTGAGGTTGAGAAGAATCAGAATCAGAAGCTTAATAGAAAAAGTCCGCACCAGAGATATTAATGGGTTTTGAGGAAAATTGAATTCGTGACAATCTCCGAGTGATTAAAACTATACAATATTGACGTTTAGTCACAGATGCAAACATTTCCTCAAGTAATGGATTTCAACTTTAAATAAACAAAGCCTTCCTGCTCTTTACTTTCCGCTTCGCTCCTGACTGAACCTAGAAACGGAAACAGCAACATGAGCAAGATATATTACAATACCAAACCCTGTCGGTTTTAGTTGAGTTGTTTATTCCTTTTATTGGCCCTCTCTTCTTTTTCCAAGACATTAATTGTAATTATCCCCCATGATCAGAAGCAGAAGCAATTTTACCGTCCGCAGAAAAATAACTTTAAAAGCTCTCCTTCACTTCTCTTTGAAGTTCAATTTCATCCCACGCCTTCATACTGACTGAGAACGCAAAATAAGGAAGTAACATCGAAGTAACTTCCTGTTTGTTTCTACACTATACGTTCATACATCACTACTTGTTCTATTCGCAATAAATGCCATCGCAGTAAACAAAGTTTTCTAAAGATGATTTTACTAATCAACTCAGTCCTTTTATTTCTTCAAGTTGAAATTTTATCAAGTTTTTATATTCATTACTTTCTAATAAAATAACCGACAAGCGATTTCTTGTGGCAACCGTAACTTTAAAGGTCGGCTTTGATATAATGAATAGAATGATGACTCGGGGCTTTCTAATTGTCTGCTCTACTGCATGTCTCACTACACAAACCTTCCAACAGTAAATAAATGGGTTTAACGTCGATTTAAAGCTATTCCTCCGATGACTACTAAATGTGATGACATTTTTACTATTTTAGCTGTCCGAATTTCAGGAATGTTACTCGGTGCATAACAAGCACTTTAAACTAGCTGCACCAACAGTGCACTATGCACCGCTTCTCTGTATCGAGAAATGTTAAGGGTATCTTTTGCTTCTTATCATATATATAGAAAATTACTTATTTAATATCTTGACTTAAAACAACAGGGCGCATGAAGGGAATAAAAAGAAAAGCAGAAAAGTTTTTAATAGCGTAGTATCTTGCTCTTGGCACTGTCTCGTTTCTCTCTCCGGTCAGGCACGAAACGGAAAGTGAAAGGCTGACAGACTTTTTAAATTACAAATTCAAATAGTTTACCATATATTGGCATCTGCGACTAAATGCCAATATTGCATCAAATTTGTCACAAACTCAACTTTTCCATGTTGGACTTTTTATTTTAAGCTTGCTAACTTCTATAATGATTCCTCTAAACTTCAAAAAAGAAAGCTTAATTACCTATCGCAGTGGTAAAAGTTTATCCACGTATTAAAAGAGGGAGTATTAATCAAGAGATGTGAAATGATGATATCACAATGTCTTATGCTTGCCTCATTTTGCCAATTTACGCCAAAGGCGCACGAAAAAGTTCAAGAGAAGAAGTGAGTTTTTTTCCCTCAAAGTCAGTGTTCTCGTGCAGCCTATTGAATAATCTCCCCGGGAAGTCTTTATAAGATCGTTTTTAAAACATTACGGTTTCAGTGGTTGTAGTTGGGTGGGTGCTGTAAAGACGAATATTTCTCGATGCAACACGAGTAATATTACAAAAAAATAATATTAAAATAAAAAAGACACATAAGAATGATTAAGACAACTTATTTAACAGTAGGTGAAATACATATGAAAACATATCAGGAACTTGTAAGTTCCCCTTCTTTTGCAGGCGGATAACAACAGCAATCCATTCATCTCGTAGTGTTAAACATGATCCTCTCCCTCACTGTATTTCTTGAGAATTCTCTAATCCTCGTTGCCCTTCGGAAAGAATGTCCCCTCCATCCGCCGTCCAAACTCTCGTGCCGTTATCTGGCCTCATCTTATCTGTTGGTTGGTCTCACTACCCAGCCTCTCTCTATGTTACTCATCGGATGTTGACTATGATGGCCATAAGTGTTAACAGACTTCCCGCGCTGTTCTTAGGGCTGAGATACAAACAAGTTGTAACTACGGAGTCTACAAGTATTATTTTAGCTGCCGTTTGGGCTTTACCAGGTGTCTCTGCCTTATGCTATATTTCAGATTACCGTATAACCTTATGGCGTGGATATATCTGTGTTATATCTTCTTTAGTGAACTCAATCGCCTCATACGCAAAAATTTTTCGCACCCTCATTTATCATTAACAACTCATCATATATGCATGCAAGTATGGTGTAGAAACAAATTGGACGTTGTTCGATATCATTTCATTCTTTTACTTTCTACGTAATATGAAAGTGTCAGGTAGAAAAAAGTTGCAAATCCAAGAATAATGAAGGTAAGCTTTTGATTTTTTTTATTTTCTTCATGAAAGAAAAAAAGTGTGTCCATTTCTTTTGATCATGCTTAAATGAAGTGCTTGACGTTCAAGCCTTTTTGAAAGGAAGTCACAATGTCAATTATACACTTAAATTTGTTTAAATATTCGGAAAATGCCGATATTGCGCATGAAGCTGTGACCAAGATTTTCTTAATTGTAAGTGAACTGTTGAAGAGTACATGAAACAAAATTGAACATCACTGTCTCTCTTTGGGGTCTCTTGGAGAACAATCGTCTTTCCAAAAAGCTCCAAAACTAAAAGTAACGCATAACCATATTATTTATCAGACTTAACAACAGAGTTATACGCCTTTTTGTTAAATTAAAGTACTAACAGATGTCTGATGTTTGACTCTTGATGGAAGGTCATTTCTTAATTAAACCTCGCCAATTAAACAAACACGTAGTGGTATGAGACTCTAATGTTTATGAACAGACTACAGCCTGTATTCTGCGACATTTAAGTACAGATAGCAAGATTGAAATGACACAGAATTGATAGCTGCCAAAACGAAATTGTCCATTCATCCAATGTTACAACTGTGAGGCACAAACTAGAACTCCTGGTTTAAAAAAAAAAAAAAAGCAATATTTTATTTGTGCAAGGAACTTCCAAGCGCGCATTTTCAACGAGCAAGCGAAAGTCTAAAAAAATACATCTTCATAAAGTTGGAGTCCAAAACGTTCTACCAGAGTTTTGTTAGTTCTTAACTATCTATCGGCTTGTTTCCGATCGCAAATGATAAACATTCTGCTTATACTTCAGTTACTTTATTGGAATATAACCGTCCTTATCAAACAGGATCTTTAATCGCACAAGTGTATGGTAACAAATGGAATTCAATAATCTAACAATTCACATGACAGCTGCCTTGATATGTCAGTAATAAGCAGAAAATGATATCCGAGGGCCCAATACGCGAACATTTTGTTCTGCTAATAGGGGACGATATCAATTAGGCAGGCAGAGGGCAAATGAGAGAAATAAAAAGCTCAAGTAGAATAAAGGTTTGGTAACGCACTGTCTTGCTCCAGGCCGACTGTCTCGTTTCTAGTTCCAGTCGAGCGCGAAACGAAACTTTGTTAATTGCAAAGTTGAACTCAAATATTTGAAAACTGTTCACGCACCGAGGGGAGATGAATGGTGCTGGACATTTACCGTGCCACGAAACCAAAAAGAATAATTTATTTCTACAATATACCAGAAAATGGTCGCAAATTAAACTGTTGACGCATTATTTCGTTTCTTCGGCTGCTCCAAGGTGAACAGTACTTGCTAATCGCTTTCAGCCATTATTAAGCGCACGCGAAAAGCACTATTTACTTAAGTGGCTATAGTAATTTTAATATATGTTGCAACTGTATGTATGAAGAGGGTAAGTTTCTAACGCGGTGCTGCGTCGGTGGTAGAGTATAACAGGGTAATTAAGTATTATCCATTGAGTTGATAGCGTAAATTGGCCACCGTAAAAAGTAAAAAAAAAGACCAGAAAATTGCCAATGTTTTTGTCATGTTTGGATGAAATTAGTGGAGGTTTTGTAAAGATTGTATCAGTTTCGCAACCTCCACTAATTTCATTCAAACATAACAAAAAAATTTAATTTAGTAACTTTCTGGTCAGAATTTCATTTTAAACCAATTTAGCAACTTTCTGGTCAGAAGTTCATTTTAAACCAATGACCAACCAGGAACTTTCAAATGGGCTCACTCACGATGCAAAACCTGTCCTTTCATTCATAAAGTAGAAAAAATGACGGGACCCAAGAGATCTATTAAGCTCACTGATCACTTTACGTGCACCTCCGCCAATGTCATTTACAGCTTAACTTGCAATTATTGCTAGTTATACATTGGTGAAGCAGGAAGACGACTAGGTGACCGATTCCGAGAACACTTTCGCGACGTAGAAAGAAATGACAAGGACGCGTCCAAACCAGTCGCTAGACACCTTAAACTCCCTAATCACTCTAAGCAGCATATAGCAGTTGCAGCCTTTTCCTACATCTGGGCAGTTCGGAAAGCCGCAAAACTATAGAACAAAATTTTATCCTTCAACTCAGCACTCTTAATCCCTACGGTATCAACGAGCGCTTTTCATTCGACCAATTTATTCTTGTTTTCTCCTTATCATATTTCCACCAATAGCGTAGCTCCATTTTTTGCGTGTAAACCCACACACAACCCACAATTCCTACGATCGCTCTGACGAAGGTAGACTGCCGACGCGCGATACTGTCTCTTCGGGCTGCTCCGAGGTGAATATTTAGTACTTGCTAATCACTTCCAGCCATTAAGCGCACGCGAAAAGCACTATTTACTTATATGGTTTATACTAATTTTAGTATATGTTGACATTTGTCTATTTGTATAGCTTTATGAATTTGCAAATTGTCAAGAGTAAATTCATTTTTCTTCTCAAAACCCGATTAAGATCTTTGGCGAGCACTTTTTCATTTTAACTTGCTGAGGCTGATATCCCTCCCTCGTTTTACTTTCTTAGAAATTTAAAAGCGGAGGATAAAATTGAGCTTCAAAGAGTTGCAAAGAGAATTATTTAAGTTACTTGTTTATAGACAGAAAATTAATTTCAATGTTTTAATCACACTCAAATAAATCGTTTGACGTTGACACCCTATCGCACTACGAGCCGGTCGATTAGATTTGTCTTGTTATTCGAAAAAATTTCCATAATGCATATGAAAATTGATAAGATGCTTTTATCACCTGTAAGAGATTTGTAGGAGAGCGTATGAAACAAAACTGACTATTACCGGATCTTATTGAGTTCTCGTGAAAATCAATAGTTTTCCAAAATTAGTGTCACACATTATTATTTCCTTTGGCTGCAAATAAATTTTTTACTTCACTACAGAGTTTTATCATTAATTGTAAAAGGATAAAAGTTAGAGATGTTTGCGTTTGACTCGCAATGAAAAGTCATTCCTAAATTAAATTCATTACTCAAATAAATAGTTGTGTCGCACACTGATGTTTACTAACACACTTCCGTCCATATTCGGTGACGTTCAAGGATAGACAGCAGGAATGAAGAACCAAAATAATTGTTTCTATTTATTGAACGTTTTAAATGTATGGCACAACCAAGATCTCCGCCAAAAACAAATCGTAGTTTTTGTTACGCGAGGAGCTTCCAAGCGAGTGTCTTTAAAAGGTATTTTAAATTCCCTATCCGAATGCTGATCATCCTTTTTCAACTGAAAAAAAGAGGATCAGCAAGTCCAATAGGCTTACCTTGTTTCTAATCGAAAGGGAAAATTAGATGATGAACGCCTTGGGGTTAGGCAGAGAGCGACTGGAGGGAATTAATAACGTGACAAAAACAGAAAATGGTTAGGAGGTGCAATATCTTGATATCAGTATCCGCTTCTTTTGTGATACTATTCAAATATTAGTTAGAGAAAGATGTTTTTCATCTTGTCACGAGCGTGAGACAAAGAAAATTCTGAGTCCCCATAAGGAATCGAACCTCAGACCTTTCGCGCTCCGATGCTCTACCACTGAGCCAAAGAGACTCTACGGTGAGCTAGGTCTATTACGAAGTTTATATAACATGCGTCCTGCATACTGCCAGGATCAGCAATTTCGATAGCGTCATGTTTTAAAAAAGAATAACAGAGATGGTAAGTTTTGAGCTCGGTAAGACATTTCTTTACCCGAAAAAGTCCAGTTTTTGCGAAAAACCCTTTTCACAGTGGTGGTTACGCCGGGTACTTCTTGGAGCTTCCAGGATGTTATCAAAGTTCAAGAGAACGACAAAATTCAGTTCCACGCAGGAGGCGTGATCTAGTATCGTGAGCGCCAGCAAGAAAGGACCGCTCGAGTAACGTGAGTACCTCAAATTTCCTTTTGTCCATTTATGAAGTCCGTGAAGAAAGTTTTTAAGAAAAGTTTGCCGCGATATAATTTACGAAGCAGGAGGTCAGTCTTCCCCGCCGTCAGAATTAATAAGAGCAAGGGAAATAGAGGTGCAGACTTCTTTGTTCGAAGAAGAAAATTGTAACTTGTTGTTTGAGCCATTTTATCAAAGTTCCTCGCCGCCGACGACACACGACACCGATTCCAGTAAAAAACATTGAACCAATTCCTTCCAAAGACCCACCACGAGTTTCCACCGCATTTTCCAGTCCGAGCCAAGCAGATAAAACGAATACAAAGGCCACAGATATCAGCATCGATAAAAACGAAAGTCTTTCCAAACCGTTAAGTTGTGCAGCGAACCTCTTCGTCGCCCCAGAGGTTGAAGAAATCCGTGGTTCCGGGAATCTAAGATCACAGGAGAAAGAAAATCAATTAATTCACCAACAGATCTTCACGAACTGGTGCGAAATCAAGAAAGAACACAAAACCGAAACAAATGTAGAAACACAAAAAACGATTTTACATCGAGTTAAGTTTGGGTAGCGACTCTGAGGAAAAACTAAGCGGGGCAGAATCAGAAGTTAGTAAAGTATTTTGTCCCGACAACGCCGTTGCAAACAAAAGTGAATTCGAACAACGAGCTGATAGCAAGTTCGAGCATAGAAACACTTTGAGCGACGAAAAAATAATCACTAGACACGATATGCAAATAAGCTCTGACGTAATGAGTGATTTTCGAAGACAAGTGATGGATACTGAAGAAAGAACCAGGAAATATGCTGCCGTAGAGGACACAGCGCGGTTGATTAACACAATCCAGCAATCTTTATCCCAGCGACGCGGAGACGACATATCCCGAAATG
The DNA here is from genome assembly GCF_036669915.1 of Pocillopora verrucosa. Taxonomy (NCBI): domain Eukaryota; kingdom Metazoa; phylum Cnidaria; class Anthozoa; order Scleractinia; family Pocilloporidae; genus Pocillopora; species Pocillopora verrucosa. The sequence continues at coordinate 11,577,903 of NC_089323.1, read as the reverse complement.
TCCCGCAAGAATGATTATCGAGATCACTATCCAATACCAGTCTAAATAATGAGGATTCTCCCGCTTCAGACAAGGCACTTGTAGCCGTAATTGAATAGTTATTCCAGAAAAATACTATCCCGGAGGTAAGACGCGAAGCCCTGTAAGCAAACAACATTGTAAAGAGGCATGGTGATCAGAGAGAACTGACTCTTTCCTCCAAGTTGGATGAAATTTTGAATAAGGCCCATGGTTCTATCAAAGACTCGCTAAAGCAGCCCGTTGCACCCCTCGCAGCTTATTCGGAGTAAGGCAGACGATGGACACCGAATAATTAACATAAAATTGAACACATGGGATGCTCGAATAAATGGCACGGCCAGGCGAAATCAAAATAACCGTGAAGAACCGCCAAGACAGCGCACAAGAGAAGGACTACCTATTTTTTACTATTGGGAGAATTTGCCATGTACAACAAAATTTTAACCAGAAGTCTCCACGCTAACCAATTCAGAATTTCGGGTGGTATCAGCCAAACTATCAACGACACCAAGAAAGCAGAAGTTATCCTCAACGCTCCGGTTATAGTTAGCCACAACGAAGGGATGAAGTACCTTCTAAAAATCCAAGAAACTCTCACTCAGCCGCGATAAATGGCCAAGATTATTAAAATAGTGAAATGGCTCCGCTTGGACAAAATCAACACACATTTCTAAAGGCAAACACGAATTCTTGGAAACTCAGTGAAAACGACACCCAGGCCGATAAAGAATTCTATCAACAGTTCCTAAACGGGCTACAATTCTACCCAGAAACAGCTAGATACGATTAATTACAGGAAAACGATCCAACAAACGCGCTTCTGTCAGCTCTAAAACAACAATGGAGAGTTTTCCAACAAATGGTAGAGGACGCTTATGCGAGTAGTGAGCTGACCACTGACCGCTGACCACTGACCGCTGACCACTTTGAGAATAACCTATGGAAACCTGGTGACGAAAACAGACCCAGACTTGGCCACCTGTCCACTGAGCACGACTAAACCACACAAGGCAGAGAAGAAATTAAAGTCCAAGAGCAAGAAAAAGTGCAAGCCGAATAAACTTATTCGGCTTACTAAGGCTGTTCGCCGTGCTGAAAAAACCATTGAAACCGACGCTATTTCAACCATGAACTTTGGGAACGAGTTGAAGGATGACTCTTCCCCAGGACCCTCTCTGCCACAAATCAATGCTTCCGCCAGATGTTAACCAGAAGTGCAACGTGATCTTTCGATCACAGCTCGGTTGACTGGGCAAGACACGGGGTCACTTGTGGCCATATTCAGTATTACTGCAACTATAACCAATCTAATAACGTTTGCCACAAGGAGAGACAGGTCCTACATCGTGTTACCCAACCAACTAACCGTTAATCAGAAAGATCTTCCACCCACGAAGAAGAGAACCAATCAGATGCTGAGGGGACCACATCACAATTCAAGAGTCAGGAAAACGCCACAACCAACCCTAAATTACTACAAAAGATGAAGCCGACACAAACCAGTGACCAAAAGCCAAGAAAGTTACAGACGTCAAATCAGTTGAGTGTCCTACTACCCCTAGTAAATGAAGCAGACACGTACCGTACCAACCTGACCACTATAGGTAAAATAGAAGCCTGTTCGTGTAATGGTGGATACTGTTGCACGCCTTTCAGCTATTAAAGGAAAATTTCTAAAAATGGTGATGTTCCCTTTTCCGCAGTTCAGACTGGAAAAGACAGCCTACAACTAAGAAGAATTACCTATACCCTGCCTTTATACCTTTAGGATATTCAGTTCTCTCGTGAATTCCAAGTCGTGCACAACCTTGCCTATGATGTTACCCTCGGTCGCGATTTCCTTTAAGTGAACAGAGCCATGATTTTTTTTTTTTTTTTTTTTTGAATCTTTATTAAGTCATAAGATAAATAATCACATATCCTATGTTACAACATTAAAAGAAGGCATATATATAAATTACAGAGAAAATCAAGATAAAAATTATAAGACTAGATTATGTTTAAAAATTAAGCGATTAACAAACGTGTTTTTGAACCTATCAGTGTTTATTTTAGGATGGTGACTTGTCTCTTTCCTCAGATTGTACTTGGTTAATTTCTTTTTTGGCATTATAGCTCTTAAAGGGTGTATTGTATTATTAAAAACATTCTTGAAGATACGCGTGTCCTGTTGAACTAACAATTCATAAACATTAATGTGATCGGATGTATACTTGCGCTTATAACATCGATCTAAGAAACATTGGATTGTTGTTAATTCGGAATTTACAGCGCCAAATACGGACAGCCCGTATAATATATTTGGTAGAACCAGATTTAGAAACAGATGGTCTATTTCGGCCTGATTGTACCCTTCTTTCCTTAAAGATCTTAAAATGAACAGGCACTTGTTTGCTTTAATTAGTTTTTCCCGAATATGTGTTATGAACCTACTGTCTTCCTGAAATGTTACCCCTAAAATAGTAAGCTCTTTTGTCTGTGGTATTCCAGACACCATCGGAAACTCTATTGTACAACCTTTCTTGCGGAAAATGATTTCCTTGCACTTAGATGGATTGCTACACATACCATTACTTCTAGACCACTGGGAAAACTGATTAATCAGTGCGATAGAATTGTCATTATCACCTATCACAGGCGAGATAATGGTTGTATCATCTGCATATTTTACCAGCACGCTCTTATTGTTCAAGTGTATCTCTAAATCACTGAGAAAGACATTGAACAAGTGCGGCCCGCTGACACTTCCTTGGGTGGTACCTTTGTTGACACTTTTCCATTTTCCAATAAACCCATTTCTAATGACTCTCTGCTGCCTGTCTTCCAAAAAGCTTAGATACCAGTTAACTATAAAAGGATTTAGGGGGAGTTGCTTCAATTTGTGTGAGAGGAGATCGTGTTTCACACTATCAAAAGCCTTGCTGAAATCCATAGCGAATAGGCGTACCGCTTTGCACTCTGGGATATCAAGATATTGATTGACAGTATGTTGGATAGTCAGTAGAGCATTGGTACAGCTCCCTCCCTCTATGTATGCAAACTGTGAGATCCCAGAATGTTCATCGAAGGTCTCCCTTGCGTGTGTTCCTAAGACAGCTTTCTCAAAGCACCTTGCGATGACAGGTGTCACATTTATTCCGCGGAAGTCTGATATTCCCTTAGGTATATCAACCTTCGGCAAGGGGTACAGGTCTGACTTTTTCCAAGAGACAGGCCAGGCGTGTGTTCTAAGAGACAGATTCCAAATCCAGGTGATCACTGGAACGAATAGCTCGGCGTGGTCTTTCCATATAGTATACGGGATGCCATCTGGTCCGGTTGCTGTTTTCTTTATACGCATAAGAGAATTCAGGACTTGTCGCTCTGAGATTTCTGGGACTTCCTGATCTTCACTAATCTCCAGAGGTGTTGGCTTTCTGTAGGCGTGGTCAGTACATAGGTCACCAAAGTAGTCATTTAACGCGTTGAGTTCGTAGTGGCCAAGAGATAGAGAAATCACCGGCTTGCGGCGCTGAGATGTTTTATCCACTTTTTTCCACCAATCCCGAGTTCCAATAGAGGCGATAAAGTCCCTTCTGTTTCTGAAAATGACTTCAGAGATCCTTTTATTCATAACTTTAAGACGGTCTAGATTACTGAGTGATATGCGTGATTTGGCTCGTATCATCGATCGAACGAGCGGAGTCATCCAGCCCGGGTCTCTTGAAGACATGCGCACTGTTTTCAGAGGCATGCAGCTATCCAGGTGCCCTAGGATGGTATTTTCGAGCCTACCAACCACTTCATCGACATCAGTTTCCTGTATCATATCATCCCAGTTTTCCTTCGCCAACGCGATATACAGATCACGCTTTCTATGAGCCCTTTGGTCACGCACGTATACTTTACGGCGGATAGGTGGAAGCTTTATACCGGGTGGTAAAATAACTCCCGTGTGATCCGTCTTGGAGAGCATGTGAAAGGGATAGCACTTTGAAAAGAGATCCGTGCGGTTCGTGAAACAGTTGTCCAAACAAGAATTCCCTCTGGTGGGGAAATTAACCAGAGCATTCCAACCAGACATTTCTTCGAAGCGTTTGATATCCAGTTTGTTGACATCGCCACCGCACAACACAACTGTTTGTGGATGTTTGTCTAGTATATTATCCACGGTATTTACAAGATGATTCATTAGATCGATCTCTGCATAATTAAATTTTGGGGTATGATAAACTCCACATATTACAAATCGATGTCCCTTGGGAAGTCGCAGAGTTATACAAATTAATTCATAAAGACTAGAGCGGTAAACATCCTCTACTGCAAGATTGTTCCTGATGTATATAGCAATCCCACCCTTATTGCGCATATCTCTGCCATTCCAATTTCTGTCTCTACGAAAGATGGAATAGTTCTCAATATTTACAATCGCATCCGGTTGTGCCGGTTTGAGGTGTGTTTCCGATACGACACAAACATCAATATCTTTAGATCGCAAGTCAGCCTCAAGTCCAACCGCCGCACGCACTTTGTTCTTAGTTTTTGCCAGACTGCAAATATTGATGAACATACACTTGGGAACGGCAAACTCCGAGCAATCGGTAGATGATTTAGTAGGCTCTCGAGGAATAGCTGTAAGATATCTGTTCTTAGCGGGATCTTGGAAGCGATAAGGTCTAGCAAACCGCCGGGTTTTAACAACTTCAATGGGTCGACATCTGTCGGAGTGTTGCGATGCAGAGATATTTTTAGTAATTTTCCCCAATCTTCGTAATCCCGGACCTCTGTATTTCAGAATTCCCAGGGATTTAAGGGTATCGAAAACATGAGGCGCAGGTCGGCCCGCCGAACGTCTCAGCGAAAGTAGCCTGTCACGATTGTGAGAGCAATGGATTCTGACTGACCCAATTGCAGGTTGACAAGCAGAGTCCGAGGAGTTGGAGCTCTGTTTTCGTTTACCGTGGTCATTATCCACTTCTTCAGGTCCAGGATGTGGATGGACATCCATATTAACAGTAATGTCGAGCACAACAAACTTCTCAGGGGCGGCCAGGAAGACCATGCCTCGACTGTCCCATTTCACCATAGCCCTTCTTACCCGGAGATTTCGAGACCGGGATACTCTCAGCTCAAATCTAGCCATCCAACTAATGCATCTTGATGTTAAAGATTGATTAACCTCGATAACAACACCATTACTTTAAAAAAATCAGTAAATCAACAGAAGGAACCAAGTTCTACCTCAGTGCCTTTGATAGAAACGTTTATACCTCAAGACAAGAATTTCAAAGCATGTGGAAACGCCCCTACTAGTGAAGCTTCTTTGAAGTCTTTCGCAGAAAATTTTTATTCCCGTTCTCCAAAGAAGTTGCACTAAGCCAGTCTTTCTTGATATTAGTGCTCACTGCTGAGTCCCAGTCTGCTACAATTCAACACAAACCAAATGGTAACTTCAGGTCTGTTATCCAAAAACCACTACTGTCCCTTACACAGGTGTCACAAAAGGAGGTTTTGGCACCAAGGTGATCTATCTGATGCTCCAGCAAAAATTGATTACAGAATGGAATCTACCAAGGGATTTGATCGATATCGAGAAGCACCTCCGGTAATAGTAATGCCTAAGTTTCATGATGTAGCAAATAAGAATATTTATCCTCAGACCCCTGACCGACTTTTGCAAGAGGTAGAGAGTACTACTTAACTGTTGACTAGAAAGTAAGATAGGATCAAGACGATTACTAAAATCTTATTTTAAAATTCTTGTTAAGATATACATTTCTAATTTAGGAGCTGTGAGTTCTATCTCCGTTCTCTCAGTTAGTACCGATAACTTCAAAGAGACATTTTCCGTTTCTCAGTTTGTGATACTATTCAAACATTGTAAATTTAGAGAACAACAGAACTACCCGCTCGATAGTACTTAAGGAAGTACCTTGTAAAGCTTTTTTGGGATTACATGGACGACTGCGTGGGATAACATTAATAACTGATTGGCGATTACGAAGTTGAGTACGCTAGAGGTAAAATAAAGCTACTGTGGAACCAAACGTTGTCTAATCCTTGACGTCCGTAGCAAGTTTGCTCGAAGCAGGTCTCCGTAAACCAGGAAACTGTGACCGAGCTATTTTCCCTCGTTATTTCTGCGTTCTTGCAAAAGTCCACTTGGTGTGAAAAAAAAAACTATCGTCACAATATAGATATTGGTATCTGTGACCAAACATTGATTTGAATACTTAAATGTATTTGGAGCTTGGCATGAGTAATTATTATTTTCTAAACCGTTTGAAGTCTTTGGCGAGTAAGTTGTTTTTCTAGATTGCTAAAGTTGATAATTAATATTCTCAACTTCACAGAATTTATATTAAAGCTTAATTACCAATCATTAAATGAAAGTTTATCCAAGTTACAGGGGAGCATTTGCCGTACTATGAAAAAGTGGCGATTACGGATGTTTTATGTTTTTCTTAATTTGCCAATTTATACCCGAGGCACATACGAAAGTTCAAAAAGAAAACTTTTTCACTTAACACCGATGTTTTTGCACAGTTTAAAGAACGATTTCCCTAAGAAGTTTTTATATGATCAGTTTTAGGCGGCTGCTGTTACGATGAACTATCTCTCGTTTCAATCACAGGTAACCTTAAAGAAAAAGGAAGACAGAAGTATGATGGCAAGAAATAATTTAACAGAAGGTGGAGTACAAATGGAAACATATCAAGAACTGTTATGTTCCCCCTCTTCGGTGGGTGGATTCCAAAAACAATCAATTCATCTCGCATTGGTAAATGTGATCCTCTCTCTCACTGCAATTCTTGGGAATTCTCTAATCCTTGTTGCCCTTCGAAAAGAATGTTGCCTCCATCCGCCCTCCAAACTTTTGTATCGTTGTCTGGCAACAACTCATCTGTTAGTTGGTCTCATCAGCCAGCCTCACCATTAGCTCAATTGGGAGAGCGCCGGACTGCTGTGCGGGAGGTCGAGAGTTCAATACCGGCCGGACCAACACTCAGGGTCTTAAAATTAACTGAGAAGAATATGCTTCCTTTCTCAACATCAAGAAATGGTTAGATATTCTAGTCTTCTCGGATAGGGACGAATAAATGGAGGTCCCGTCTCCTGCAGGGTTAGGGGTAGGAGACGTTAATTTCCCACGCACGAGATTACTGTGTGATGGATGTCCTCCCCTGGGGTGGGATGGGGGGGAAAAGGTGAGGTCGTTACATGGACTAAAGCGGCTGCCAGAGGCGCCTGATTATGCTGACGTCCGATCTCAACCTTAGTAAAAATTGTAAGCGCATTGAGATTCTTAAATGCGTATTAAAGAACGTTCATTATTATTATTATTATTATTATATCCATAGCTAACGAACACTGGAATCTTTGTCGATACACAAGGGACGCCTCCTTCTTAACGGGCTATGCATTATGTGGAGTATCTTTGGGGACGACGACGGCCATAGCCGTTGACAGACTTCTCGCCCTGTTGTTGGGGCTGAGATACAAACAAACTGTCACTTTGAAGCTCACAAGTATTATTTTAGCTGCCGTTTCGGTTTTATCCAGTGTCGCTGCTCTATGCTACATTTTAGATTACCGTATAACCTTATGGTTTGCTTATATCTGTGTTCCATCTTACTTGGTGATCTCAATCTTCTCGTACACTAAGATATTTCGTACCCTCATTCATTATCAGGCACAAGTACATGTTCATGTTCAACTACAGTCGAGTCAACCAAATTTACTGGACATTTCGCGATACAGAAAGGTGGTGTACAGTGCACTGTGGGTGCAGTTAGCATTATTTGTTTGTTATGTACCATATACTATAGTTGACATCGTGATTGTGGAGGCTAGTAGAAAAACATTTTCATCACATTTGATTGTGACCAGGGGAATAGCAGCAACTTTACTTTACTCCAACTCGACGTTAAACCCGTTTCTTTATTGTTGGAGGATTAGTGAAGTGAGACAAGCAGTGAAGCAGACAATCAGAGAAGCATTTTGCTGTCCATGAAGTTACATCTGCCTCGATCGAGGCATTATTTTTATTAGTCACTTTGTAGGATAGTAATGAATATGAAAGTTGACCACATTGTTGCTCGAGCTTTTGTTGAAATTCTTTATTTCCAATCGAGTAAATCACACGGCAGTCGAAAATAAACAGCAACCATATCTCGAGGAAACTTTGTTACATGCTACAGTGCTTAATGTGAATATAACGACTAGTGATATAAGCACGTACGATGTAGAGACAAACAGGACGTTAGTTCAATATTTCTCCCTTGGTTTGCTATCTTGATAGTGATATGAAAGAATTGGATAAAATTAAATATCAAAGGAGAGCCAATGAAGTTATTTGTTTATAGATGGTAAAACAATTTCAACATTTGTAATGTTACTTAAATAGAGCACGTGACGTTGGCATACGAGCCGGTCACAAGCAAGAAGACACTTTTAACTAACACACACGAATTGTATTTGAAAGAGTATTTGAAACAAAATTGACCACTAACTGGTTCTTGTTTAGTTCTCTTGGAGATCGATAGTTTTTCCAAATAATATGCTTAGCTGCCAATGATTACCGTATCACCCTTTGGTTTGGATAAATAGGTGCTCCGTCTTCTATGGTAATGTCGATCACCTCCTACACAAGGATTTTCCATACACTTCATCGTCATAACACTCATCTTGACCTTGTACAACAGCAGCCGAGTCGACCATATTCACGGAACATTTCTCAATACAGAAAGGTAATGGACAGTGTATTGTAAGTGCAGTGAGCATTAGTAGTTTGTTATGTACCATATGTTACAGTTGAGATTGTGTTTGGGGAGGCTTATAAAAGAACATTTTCATCACATTTACTCGTCACCAGAGGAATAGCAGTAATGTTACTTTACTTCAACTCAACTTTAAATCCCTTCCTTTACTGCTGGAAGATCAAGGCAGGCAGTAAAACAGACGATCAGACAAGCACTTTGGAGACCATGTAGTTCAATCTTCCTTAAGTCATATTTTACCAATTATTTTAAAGCTTACTTGTAAAGTTACGGTTGCTATAAGACAACCCTTGTCGGTTAAGTTAATAGAAGGAAATGGGCATAAATATATGAAAATTAGTAACATCGTTGCACGAGCTTTTGTTAATGTTTTAATGTTTTTTGGTTTTATTTATTTATTTATTTATTTTTTTTTAACAAAACAACCACAGAGAGTAAAACAAAATGTCATCAAATCTTGAGACTGAACTTTATTTTATGAGACAGCACTTATTATAAATATAAAAAATTTGCGATATACTTTCTTATGATAAAGAAACAAACAGGAGATAAGTACGATATTATTCCATTGTTTTACTTTCTTATATCTTATTCAAATTAAGAGCTTAATGTTGACGCCCATGTCATGCGAGCCGATCCGAAGGCCCGTCATACCCAAATTTGTTTTGTTATTCATAACATGCCCCTAAAATGTACAAAAATTAAAGATGCTTTTATAAACTGTAATCGAAATGTGGGAGAGTAAGTAGTAAAGCACGCTAATTTACGGTCTTATGAATACGATTGCAGCAAATTTGGAAGAAACCAATGAGAATGCCAGATTTCATCCACGTGGCCAATAAAATAGCGGACTTAAAATTATGTGTACGTTTGTGTTTATGTCACGGTAGGTAAAAAAAGTCACACAAGTGTCACGCTAGCACAAGAAAAGGTGTCACGCAAGGGGTGTTACGCATTACACACACACACACACACGCACACACACACGCACGCACGCACACACACAAAGAAAAAACACGCAAAGTCATTTTAACAACTATTTTACAAAAATTCTTAGTTTTACAATTTGGGTCGTGAGCTGAAGTCTGAGTGACCAAAGTGAGCCCCAGGTAAAATGACTTTGCTTTGGAACGTTTGACTTATATGTTAACGCAATAATTACATGTTATTCGCCAGACGGGAGGTCCGTATTAGGAAAAACTGTGCCCTCTGTCTTGAGTACCGCCTGAGGCCGTAGGCGGAGGGCGGCACTCAAGACCTCGGACACAGTTTTTCCCATTATGGACCGACCTAGACTGGCGAATAACATTTTTTTTTTTTAACTTGGCGAAATTCTATCCGAAAGAATGCGAATGATTTATGGCAGTAAATACGGCAAGATCTTCCATAAACTGAGCAATTTTTGAGCAAGTAAATGGTAGTTAAAATAGAGGTGATGCAAATTAAAGAGAGATGCTACACCGAAATATTTTCATTTGCGTACTGATAAAGGTGACTTAAAAGGCTTCCAAACAAACTTCGAAACATTATTTTTACAAGTATCTGTCACAATCTGACACCTGTCAATTAAAAGGCGCGTAAGAAAAAAGTGCATGTACACTTTTGAAAAAACAACGAATCCAGTTTGGCGAGGATTGTCACAACAATGTTTTCTTCAAAAAATTCATTGATCTTACGGGAAGTTGTATTCACTCTCGTCGACGTTTAATGAATGTATGAAGATTTACCTCTGATCATTAAGTAAACGGCGAGGAAAACAGTTGTAAGTAAATTCAAAATTATTATTTTGAAGTTGTGGGAGATTACCCGTTTGTTTGCTGCAATGGCGTGTGTAAATCTGGTCTTTCCCCCACAAAAACTAAATTCGAATGAAACACTACAACGAGACACAAGGGGATTTAATGCGGCTTTTTCTCATTGACTTCCTTCAGTTTTCGTAGTGCTATTTACGTTACAAATGTCCAAATTGAACGGACTTGGAAAGAATCACCGAGACCGCATATTTGTCGTGGAACTGGAAACTTCGCTCCCCCTCTCACTACGAACAAATTGTTTGAGAGAATTCAGATATTAAATGAACGAAGGTTCCATCGGTTAGTTCAATTGTAACCAAATACCTCACTTTTTAACTTTCTAGTAGGTACTTTTCGTGAATGATTAAAATTCATTACAGACGGTTTTTAGGCCGCTTGACAACCAATTTAATGACACTTTTGCTTATGCTAGTTCATTTCGAAACAAATATTTTTCTGTCGACCAAAAATGATTGAAGAGAGAGAAAAGAGAGAATTAATAAGTTATTTATCGGCTTTAGGTAGTGATCGACGTCTCTGCTTAAAAATACTGCCCAGCCGGAAAAACGAGATATATTAATTAAAAATGGCAACGAAGGTAGGGATGTACTCGGTAATTCATGAAAGCGTTACAGCTGCCCGTGGGCAGAGATAGGAAAATACGGACCGCACTAAGAACCAATCAGATTACAGGATTCGTTACCGTGCTCTTTGAGAAAAAAATTATTATATGTTATGGACAAAACGATTCGATAGGCACTGATTGGTATCCCCCACGGCAACACTACTTCATATTTGAATATGAAAGCGATCTTCGCAGCTATGAACACTAGTGCTCTACCAACTGAGCTAACAAGCCAACTGGGAGTTGTCACAGTGTTGGTTCCAAATAAACCCGTGAAGAGGTGACTAAACGGCTGTGAATATATGAAAGTCATATATTTGAACTGTGGATAAAGACGTGAATATGAAAGCGATCTTTGCAGCTATGAACACTACTTAAGCAGTAGTAAAAAGAAGGCCTGAATAAAATTCAGGCCTGTACGGGATACCGGTGCAGTGCTCTACCATCCTTGCTAAGGACGCTTTTACAATCAAACACGCTTTCACGGACTAACAGTTGATCAAGACTGAAAATCAATGATAATGGTAAGTACATCTCTTTTTAAAAAAATTGTGTAAGCTTACTCTTACTCGTGTGGAGGTTACAAACACTCTAGCCCCAGCTGTTCTTATTTGAGCATCTCTTCACCATGTACAAAAAGTGTGGTTTGTAACATTCTCAACAAGAGAGATGAAAACGTCAGGGTTACTTTGAAATCGTGGATAAGCGTTAATCAATACTAGTTTATATATAACAGATATAATTTGTACTATTTAGTATAAAAATTATCTGAATGCAATACATGCTACAACCTGAGGAACTCCGAAACAAACTTAATGTTCGATTACTACGCATAAATCATTTCAAAAATAGTCTTAATTATAGTGGCGCCACACTGTGGAATAGCCTTCCTTGCAAGGCTAGGTACGCGGAATCCCTCGGGTCGTTCAAACGTGCAATTAGCAAAGCTCTCTAAAACATGACGTTCATAGTTATAGTTCTAGTTTGATTTTTCTGTAAAAAGCTGATGAACTGTCCGTGGATGGATCAAGTTTATTGATTGATAGATTAATTGATTAATACAACACCCATGATCGTTCGTTCATGATCAAAAAATGGGCTGTCGTTTTTCTTATTCCCGTTTGATATCGATCCTGGATTCTTTAAGATTTTCGCACGACTCATGATTTCTTTATTAGTTTAGACGTGCAATGTCGCTACATAAAAGCTTATAACATAAGGGTTGTTAACAATATCTACGTTTTTGGGTAGAATCCTTGTTTCTAGCTCACTGAAAAAGCAGCGACTTTAATGGGGTTAGAAGAAGACAAACTGTCTAAACAGATAGAAAGCTGAGAAAATTCAGGCCTTGTAATGGGATTTATTTCCCCCTTTTTGCTTTGTATTGAGTTTGCATGAAAAATGAGCACCTCATTGTTTTTTTTGGAAAGCAAAGAAGTCAAACCACAAGGGACTAAAACTAATTGAAGTCGAAAATACTTTTCGTTTACTTACTTAAGTACCACTCTCGTTAAGAGCGGTCCTCTCGACTTCCCGTCGGAAAAAAGTTTTCTTTTATTTTTTGCCCATGAAAAGGGTTTAGGACACATGTTTCAAAAATAGTTTAGTTGTTCTCCAATTCTCTTCTTTTGCGTCGCAACAAGGCAAAAAATGATTTTTGGCCAGACCACCCCTGTGAACAGCGATCGAAAGTGTAAATTTCAAAGATTTTGTCCAGCGCGCAGCGACTGCAACAATGCAGCTCACGGAACTCTATCTTGCTACATGTTACAAGGTGTATTCAGTTAGTTCACAGACAAAATATGGAAACTTCAGCTGAAATATTTTTCATGCCAGCGTGATCAGAGGAGACCCTTCTCTTCGACCCTAATTTGCATATAAAAATTCACTACTTTGTACGAAAGAATTCTCAAAATGCAGGCGTTAATCGGGCTGAAAAACTTCAACAACAGTTCAAACTTCGTTCGTTTGTCTTCTACGTTGAGGATTTTAGGTTTTCACAGCAACTGAGAGGAGATTAGATGCCGAGTTGTCCTAAAACGCTGCGTAAACGTGATCGGTTGTAACGCTTGCGCGCTTGCGTGACTTACAAAGTAGACAAAGGTGATCGGAAGGCGCCTTCGCGATAATTTACGTTGAAATATCAGGTCATGCACAGTGTGAGAAGATCAAAATTAAAGAATAAAATTTGGCACTCTGGTCATAACAGACATATCGCGCTGCTTAAAAGGACACAAAAACATTTGAACCCATGACCTCTGCGTTACCGGTGCAGCGCTCTACCAATTGAGCTAACAAGCCAACTGGGAAATCAATGAATTAGGTCCAAATAAACATCATTAACCAGCTCCCAGTTGGCTTGTTAGCTCAATTGGTAGAGCGCTGCACCGGTATCGCAGAGGTCTTTGGTTCAAATCCCGTACGGGCCTGAATTTTTTTCAGGTCCTATTTACAACTACTCGTTTCAGTAGTGTTCTTAGCTACGAGGATCCCTTAATTTCATCTCTCCACCGCAGTGCAAATATGTGAATTTTCATATATCTAAAATCTTCAAGTTAAAATAGGTTGCAGTGTATATTTACAAAACAACACGCATACACTCTGAAACAATTCTTGCAGTTTCTCCCGAGATTTAGTATACGGAACCTGATGAACTAACCCTCCTTTCTGAAAATTTTTTTCTGTCATTAATGATGTTACGCTCTTATGGACCACAACGGTTTTGAGCGACAAACTCGACATTTCCCTGGGACCATCAAAATCAACTGGACAAACCCAGCTTGATATATTGCGTGACGTGATTGTGCAAATTTTTCCCCTTGCCATATGGCCTGTTTCGCGGGTTCTACAAATTGAAACCAAAATTAGTTAGTGTAACGAATTAGAATCGAAAGTTATTGAAACGGAATGAATTACATTTTAATGAGAATTTTAACTTTTAAAAAGGTTTACTTGATTCATGGGAAGCAAAGATTGGAGTGGCTTTGGGTATTTAAGCCCTGATTTCTCTCCTGGAATGCCGGGACGACGTATCGAGTTATTTGAAGTACTATCAGCTATCCAGCGAAATCCTCGATTACAAGTTAATTTTGTTTCGTTCCGGTCAGTTTGACCACGATGTGGAAAAAAATATAACAGTTATTGGTATGTTCTAAACATCTGAACACTTTAAGAAACATTAAAAATGCGGTGGAGGTACTTGTTAACAGCCAAAGCACAAGGGAAAATGTGAGGTAGTAAAAGAAAGCCAGACTGACTAGAGATGTTTTTGAAGTTTTCGGAATTTTAGTTGTAGTCGGATCACATGGGTAATATATTTGCAATTTCTCGAGAGTGAAAGCTATTATTTAACTAAGTTTCGCGACAAAAGAAAGTTAATACCTTCCAGGTAGATTTTAGTGAGTTCAATAACAAGCTGGTGGCAGCTTTTACGACAAATGGCGTTGAAAACTCAGTCTCCTTTCACTGCCTCACATTCTCCTTTTTGCTCTTGATGCTAAAAAAATACTTTTACTACATTTCCAGTGTCCTCTCAGGTGTTCTGGTGTTTAGAACATACCACTAACTGTTTTATTTTTTTCCAAATCAGGGCTGAAATGCCCAAAGCCACTCCAATCTTTGCTTTCCGTGAATCAAGTAAACATTTAAACAATAAAATTCTTATTAAAATGTAAAATTCTTCAGTCCATTTGAATAACTTTCGATTTTAATTCGCTACATTAACTAATTTTGGTTCCAACTCTTAGAACCTGCGAAATAGGTCGTATGACAAAGAGAAAAGTTTGCACAATCACGTCACGCAATACATCAAGCTGGGTTTGTCCAGTTGATTTTGATCGTCGCAGGGAAATGTCTAGTTGTCGCTCAAAACCGTTGTGGTCCATAAGAGCGTAACATCATTAATGACAGAAAAAAATTTTCAGAAAGGAGGGTTAGTTCATCAGGTTCCGTATACTAAATCTCGGGAGAAACTGCAAGAATTGTTTCAGAGTGTATGCGTGTTGTTTTGTAAATATAAACACTGCAACCTATTTTAACTTGTTTTTGTGTCCTCTTAAGCAGCGCGATATGTCTGTTATGACCAGAGTGCCAAATTTTATTCTTTAATTTCGATCTTCTCCACACTGTGCATAGTTCATTACCTGATATTTCAACGTAAATTATCGAGAAGGCGCCTTCCGATCATCTTTGTCTACATTGTAAGTCACGCAAACGCGCTAGCGTTTACGCAACGTTTTAGGACAACTCGGCATCTAATCTCCACACAGTTGCTGTAAAAACCTAAAATCCTCAACGTAGAAGATATACGAACTAAGTTTGAACCGTTAAAAGGAGATCTTGGTCAATTCCAAGAATCATGCAAATGATCTTTGACACGAGCACAATTGAGCAAACACGTGGATTTGCGTTGTTTTTAAGAAGTTAGTGGATGGAAGCTAGAGATATACCCGCGGGTTTGAGGCAATCCGTGACCTCATTGGTGTATGAACTATGCACTGATATGCTTTTTCAGCCCGATTAACGCCTGCATTTTGAGAATTCTTTCGTACAAAGTAGTGAATTTTTGATATGCAAATTAAGGTCGAAGAGAAGGGTCTCCTCTGATCACGCTGGCATGAAAAATATTTCAGCTGAAGTTTCCATATTTTGTCCGTTAACTAACTGAATACACCTTGTAACTTGTAGCAAGATAGAATTCCGTGAGCTACATTGTTGCAGTCGCTGCGCGCTGGACAAAATCTTTGAAATTTACAGTTTCGATCCCTGTTCACAGGGGTGGTCTGGCCAAAAATCATTTTTGGCTTGTTGCGACGCAAAAGAAGAGAATTGGAGAACAACTCAACTATTTTTGAAACATGTGTCCTAAACCCTTTTCATGGCCAAAAAATAAAAGAGAGCTTTTTTCCGACGGGAAGTCGAGAGGACCGCTCTTAGCGGGAGCAGCACTTAAACACTTAAAATAATTGTCTGTTAACAAATGATGTTGTCCTTTTAATTTAAATACATCTCGTTTTGTTTGCAGATGGAAATGGAAATTGAGAAACTAAAACTCGAAAAGAGGAAAGTGAGGGTGAAAAGAGACACTTTAATCTCCCTATTCATTCTAAGCAGCATATTGCAGTTTGCAGCCTTTCCCTACATCTAGGCAGTCCGGAAAACCGCAAAACACTAGAACAAAAATTTATTTTTCAAATCGGTACCCTTAATCTCCCCGGTATCAACGGACGCTTTCCGTTCAACTGATTTATTCTTGTTTCTCGTGACCATATTCCCACCAATAGCGTAGCTCCACTTTCCGTTCTGTATATAAACCCACACACAACCCACAATTCCTCCAATCGCTCTGGCGGAGGTAAACTGTTGACTGGCGATATTGTCTCTTCGGTTGCTCTGAGGTGAATAATACTTGCTAATCACTTCAAGCCACTAAGTGCACACGAAAAGCACTATTTACTTAAGAGGTTTATACTAATTTTGATGTATGTTGACATCTGTATATTTGTATGGTTTTATGAATTTTCAAATTGACACGAGTTAATTTTTTTTGTCTTTTCAAAAACTGATGAAGTTCCTTGGCGAAGACTTTTTCATCTTAACCTGTTTAGGCTGATATCACTCCCTCGTTTTACTTCTTAGAAATATGAAATTGGATAAAATTGAGCTTCAAAGAATTGCAAAGAGAACTGTTAGCGTTATTTGTTTACAGACAGAAAATTAATTTCAATGTTTTAATCACACTCAAATAAAGCGTTTGACGTTGACACACTTTTGCCATATGAGCCGGTCAAAATGCCAACCCTACAATTAAATTTTCTTTTTATTCGAAAAATGGCCATAATGCATATAAAAATTCAAATGCTTTTATCACCTGTAAGAGATTTGTAGGGGAGTGCATAATTGAAAATTGACTATTATCGAATCTTATTGAGTTCTCTTGAAAATCAATAGTTTCCAAAATTAATGTAATACATTATTTTTTCCTTTGGCTGTTAACAAAGTTTTGTTTAACAACAGAGTTTTATGATTAATTGTAAAAGGATAAAACTTTTGCGTTTAACTCATAATGAAAACTAATTCCCAAATTAAACTAATTACTCAAATAAGTAGTTGTGTCGCACACCAATGTTTACTAATAGCCCTCCGTTCATATTCTGTGACATTTAAGGATAGACAGCATTAATAAAAACAACAAAATAATTGTTTCCATTTATTGAACGTTTTAAATGCAAGGCACAACTACGACCTCCTGCCAAAAACAAATTGTAGTATTTTTTAAGCGAGGACCTTTAAAGTGAGCGTCTTTCAAAGGTAAATAACAGTCTGTATCCTAATGCTGTTTAAGAATTTGGAATGTAATAAGTTGTTTAACGAATTAAACCAGTCCTTGAATATCTATCGCTTAATTTCAGACCGCAGTTTTATAACTTGTTTTTATCATGCCTAAGTATTGGAGTATAACTGTCCTTATCAAAAGAGGATCGTTGATCGCTCAAGTGAATCGCGACAAGAAGGATCCAATCACCTGACGTACACATAACTGTTACCATAACACGTCATTTCATTTTTAACTTAAAAAGAAGAGGATCACAGAGTCCAAAAGGCTCACTTTGTTTCTGATAAAAAGGAGAAAATATGATGACGAATCTCTCGGAATAAAGAAGAGACCAAATGTAGAAAATAAATAACGTTAAAAAGGCTGCTCCTTTCTAACCCCTGTCACTGTTTCCGCTTCTAGCTGAGTCGGGCGCGAAACGGAAAGCAAAAAGCTGGAAGGCTTAATTAATTACAACGTTCAACATGAATACCTTTATATATATGTTAGTATCTGTGACCAAACATTAATTTTGTATATTTTAATGAACAAAAGTTCAAATAGAAAACTTTTTAACTTAAAAGCCACTGTTTCTGCATAGTTTAAAGTACGATCTTCCCGAGAAGTTTTTATATGATCATTCCCGAGCGGCTGCTGTTAAGATATATTATCTCTCATTGCAGCCACAGGTAACCCTAAAAGAAAAAGGATCACAGAGGTATGATGGCCAGAAACAATTTAACAGGAGGTGGAGTACAAATGGAAACTTTTCAAGAACTGTTATGTTCCCCCTCTTCGGTAGGTGGATTACCAAAACAATCAAATCATCTCGCAGTGGTAAATGTGATCCTCTCTCTTACTGCAATTCTCGGGAATTCGCTAATCCTGGTTTCCCTTCGCAAAGAATGTTACCTCCATCCGCCCTCCAAACTTCTGTATCGTTGTCTGGCAACAACTGATCTTTTGGTTGGTCTTATTAGCCAGCCTCTCTTTGCTATTTATTGGATATCCATAGCTAATGAACACTGGAATCTTTGTCGATACATAAGGGACGCTACCTTAGTAACAAGCTATGCATTTTGTTGCGTATCTTTGTTTACAATGATGTCTATAAGCGTGGACAGACTTCTTGCCCTTTTGTTGGGGCTGAGATACAAACAAACTGTAACTTTAAAGCGCACAAGTATTATCTTAGCTGCCGTTTCGGTTTTATCGGGTGTGGCTGCTTTATGCTACATTTTAGATTACCGTATAACCTTATGGTTTGGGTATATCTATATTCCATCTTGTTTACTGATCTCAGTGGTCTCGTACACAAAGATATTTCGCACCCTCATTCATCATCAAGTTCAAGTTCGGCTACAGTCGAGTCAACCAAATTCACTGAACATTTCGCGATACAGAAAAGCGGTGTACAGTGCACTGTTGGTGCAGTTAGCATTAGTTGTTTGTTATACACCATATATTATAGTTGAAATCGTGATTGTGGAGGGTAGTACAAAAACATTTTCATCGCATTTAAGTGTCATCAGAGGAATAGCAGCAACTTTAGTTTACTCCAACTCGACGTTAAATCCGTTTCTTTATTGCTGGAAAATTAATGAAGTGAGACAAGCAGTGGAGCAGACAATTAGACAAACGCTTTGCCGTCCATGGAGTTAGATCTGCCTCGATTGAGGCATTATTTTATTTGTTGTTTCAAAGCTGACAAGACAACGCTTGTTTGTAATATAATAATAAACATAAAAGTTTACCATATTGTTGCTCGAGCTTTTGATAAAATTCTTTTTTTTTCCAATTGAGTAAATAAAACGGTGAAGAGTCGAAACAAACAGCAACCATATCTTGAGGAAACTTTGTTGCATGCGACAGTGCTTAATATGAATATCACGACTCGTGATACAAGCACGCACATTATAGAAACAAACAGGACGTTAATAGTTCGATATTACTTCCTTGGTTTGCTTTCTTAGTAATATGAAAGTACTGGATAAAAGTGAACTTTAAAGAATATTAAAGAAGAGCCATTGAAGTTATTAGTTTATAGACGGTAAAACAAATTCAACATTTTTAATGTTACTGAAAAAAAAGCACGACGTAACAATATCATTATCTGGGAAACTGCCCACCTACCCCTCCCCTAACTCAACAACAGTCAATTGACACCATGTTAAGGTTAATGTTGGGTTAGGGGAGGGGTATGTGGGCAGTTGCCCAGATACTGATATTGTTACGTCGCGCTTTTTTTTCAGTAACATTAAAAATGTTGAATTTTTTTACGGTCTTTGCCCTTTTGCCATACGAGCCGTTCACAAATGAGAGGTTGCTTTTAACTACAACACACAAATTGTTAGAGAGTATTTGAAACAAAATTGGCCATCACTGATTCTTGTTGAGTTCTCTTGGAGATCGATAGTTTTTCCAAAATTAACTGATGTGACATATCATCATATTCCATTGGCTGCCAAAAAAAAACAGGGTTTTATCGATTATTGTGGAATAATAAAACTAAGCATGTTTCACTCTTAATGCAAATTCATCTCTAAATTAAACTTTACTGGTGAAGACAAACACGTAATTTAGCCGCGCATTAATGTTTAATAACAGACTTCGGGCTATGTTCTGTGACATTTGAGGAAAACAGCGAGAATGAAATGTCACATAATTAGCATTTGCCAAGAAGTAGCGTTTTCCGTCTATCTAGTAATATAAATGCAAGACGCAACCATGAACTCCTGGCAAGAAAAATGTAAAAGTTTTTTGCATAAGAAACTTTCAAGCAGGTATTTCTTAAAACAGAGCGCAAGGCTTAATAAAAACGCCGTTAACAAAGTTGAAGCCAAATATGATGTTGAACGAGTTTTGCTAGATCTTAACTTTCCATTGGATACACCTAGCCGTAGAGAATATATTGTCTTTTTTATACTTTAATATTGCAATATACAACTGTCCTCATCAAAAGAGAATTTTTAATTTCACACATCACCCGCAACAAAAGAGAACTTAATATGTTTTTATCAACCAGACATCTGAAAGAAACTGATATCAGTGAGTCCAAAAGGCCAACATGTGCCTCTGATAAAAGCACAAGAGGGTTTTGTAGCGTAGTATCTTCCTCCTGACACACGTTCTCCTTCATAGCTCAAATATTCAACAACTATCACCAAAGTGGAGGTGAATAAACAAAGCATGACCTTCATTGGGCGCTAAAATACATACGGATATTTGTCTGCAGACACAATCAGTTCCGAGGAGCGAACAATTTTTCTAGAGCGACCCTCGAGCAAAACTTTGAGCCTCGAAAAACAGATAATGCATGAGGATAATTTCACCCCAAATGGAGGCAACTGTGTTTATTGCCCTTCGCACTCTTCTTTTTTAACGCGCGGGATTGCTGCGTGAAACGTTTATTTTTCGGTGTTCGCTGGCACAATTTTATTCAACAAACATATTCCTTCTTCTGTAACAGTAACTAAATGCTCTTTTATCTTGAATTCAATATTAAACGAACGCTTGTATTGTTGTGGACTTGAGGCTTAAAAATTCTTGAACAGTTCGGGCCATAACCATCTCTAGATATTGGTTTCGAGCTTTGTGATTGGGTGAGATCAAAACCAAAACAAAGCAAATTTGGCCGAGAGGTGCTGGAAACAAGAAGAAGCTGATTTTTTTTTTGTGGCGGCCATGTTGTAATGCGGTAGTAAGCTGAAACAAAATTCGCTAATAAGGACTGGACGTAAGATACCATTAAAAATATTCGTTTATTTCAAACATTCAACATGCATGTCCTCGACATTCTCGCATTCTGGAAGAGTAAAGCGGATTCTTTCTAGCACAAATTCTTTGTAACGCTGTGGTCCTTCCACCAAGAGCGTCACAGGAATAAAAGCTCCTCCGCCAGCCTGTTTGTATCTGGAGAACTTCTGAGTAGAGCTTGTCCTCGATGTTACTGTCCGTTCTCCGTTGATTTCCCTATTTTGGGTTACAAGAAAACCAATTAAATAAGGTTGAACCAAATAACGCGCACTGATAACAAAAGCTAGAGTTGCATTTTACGTGCTCTCCAAACTTCCCGCGTGCATCCATAACTCGATATACGCACGCTAAGCATGGGCGAATTCTTAAGTTTTCCGAAATTAATGTAACACATTATTATTTCCTTTGGCTGCAAATAATTATTTTGCTTTATCATTAATTGTAATAGGATGAAACTTAGATATATTTGCGTTTGACTCGCAATGAAGAGTCATTCCTAAATTAAACTCATCACACAAATAAGTAGCTGTGTTTACTAACAGACTTCCGTTCATATTCTGTGAAGCTCAAAGATAGACAGTAAGAGTGAAGTACCAAAATAATTGCTTCCATTTATTGAACGTTTTAAACGCAAGGCACAACCAAAAGCAAATTGTAGTATTTGTTGGGCGAGGACCTTCCGAGTGAGCATCTCTAAAAGGTAATTAAAAGTCTCTATCCAAGCAAGTCCAATAGGCTTACTTTTTTTCGAACTGAAAGGGAAAATTGGATAACGAATGCCATGGTATAGGGCAGGAAGCGACTGAAGGGAATTCGTAACGTCACAAAAACAGAAAATGTTTTGATGGTGCAATATCCTGCTCCTCCCACTGTTTTCGTTTCGAGCTAAGTCGGGCGCGAAACGGAAAGTAAAAACCTGTAAAGCTTTGTTAACTACAAAGTTGAACATTAATATCTTGGTATTGTTACGGGAAAATTTAGTGATTTTTCTGTGTGATTGTTTGGAGCATTTTTATTACTTTTCAATATTTCAGCCGTTCTCAATTCATTAAAGTTTCCTTTACTGTGATGTTTTAAAAAAGATAAAAGCCAACAGTGAATTATTCCAACTACTTACTTGCAGATATCGCTTTGGTCTCGCTGCCTTTATGCACCTGAACATCGTTCCTTTTGTTATCTTATTATTAGGGGACATTGTTAAGTAAACATTCCTTGTAGCGACCTTTCCTGGGAACTCCTCTGGGATGTTGCCAGCTGAAGTTATGTCCGTAAATTAGTGCTCTTCATACGATAATTTTTCGGGTTGCTGCTTGTTTAAACTTAACTCCAACATCGGATAAATAAACATTAATTATAATTGACTTCTCACTTTTACTTGTTAAGATATGCATTTTTCTTAATTAGTATCGATAACTTAAAGAGGCATTCTCAGCTTCTTTTATGATACTATTCAAATATTAGAGAAAGATGTTATTCGTCTCGTCACGAGCGTGGGACAAAGAAAAATTCTGAGTCCCCATGAGGAATCGAGTCTCAGACCGTCGGATCCCGCGCTCCGATGCTCTTCCACTGAGCTACAGAGACTCCACGGTGAGCGAGGTCTATTACGAAGTTCACATGAGACGCGTCCTGCATACTGCCAGAATCAGCCATTTCGATTTAAATAGAATAAGAGAGATGGTAAGTTTTGAGCTCGATAAAGAAATGCTATCGGCATTTCGTTCCCCGCAAAAGTCCAGTTCGTGCGAAAAACACAATATGTCACAATAGTGGTTGCGCCGGGCACTTCTTGGAGCTTCCAGGACGTTATCAAAGTTCAAGAGAACGACAAATTCAGTTCCACGCAAGAGGTGTGATCTAACCCTTGAGGGCCAGCAAAATAAAGCCCGGGCCGCTCGAGTAACGTGAGTACGTCAAATTTCCTTTTGTCCATTTATGAAGTCCGTGAAGAAAGGGAGTCAGTCTTTCTAGACGTCACAATTAAGACGACGAAGGTAATTAGAAAGGTGAAACTTCTTTGTTCGAAGAAGAAAATTATGACTTGTTGTTTGAGTTGCCATTTTATCAAAGTTCCTCGCCGCCGACGACACACGACACCGATTCCAGTAAAAACATTGAACCAATTCCTTCCAAAGACCCACCACGAGTTTTCACTGTATTTTCCAATCAGAGCCAAGCAGATAAAACGAAAACAGGGGCCATAGATATCAGCATCCATCCAAACGAAAGTCCGTCCACTGTTCAACCTCGAAGAACCGCCAAGACAGCTACTCGTGTGGGAGATTTGGCCATATGCAGCACAACTGTAACCAGAAGTCTCCACGCGAACCAAATCAGAATTTCGAGCAGTACTAGCCAAACTACCCACGACGCCAAGAAAGCGGAAATTATCCTCAACACTCCGGTTATAGTCAGCCATATCGAAGGAATGAACTACCTTCTCAAAATCCAAGAAGCTCTCACTTAGCTGCGATAGATGATGAAAAGATTATGAAAATAGTTAAATGGCTCCGCTTGGACAAAATCAACACATATTTCCACAGGCC
Source organism: Pocillopora verrucosa (assembly GCF_036669915.1). Taxonomy (NCBI): domain Eukaryota; kingdom Metazoa; phylum Cnidaria; class Anthozoa; order Scleractinia; family Pocilloporidae; genus Pocillopora; species Pocillopora verrucosa. Next base: position 11,554,090 of record NC_089323.1, on the reverse strand, counting down.
AACGCGAATTCCTGGAAATTCAGTGGAATTCAGTGAAAGCGACACCCAAGCCGATAAAGAATTTTACCAACACTTCCAAAACGGGCTACAAATCTACCCAGAAACGGCTAGAAACGATTAATTACAGGAAAACAAGCCAAAAGACGCGCTTTTGTCAGCTTTAAAACAAAGTTAGAGCGTTTCCCAACAAATGGTAGAGGACGCTTATGTGAATGGTGAGATCTTTGAAATCACATCTACTGACCACTCTGAGAATGACCTACAGAAGCCTGGTGCCGAAAACAGACCCAGACTTGGCCACCTGTCCACTGGGCCCGACTAAACCACACAAGGCAGAAAAGAAATTCAATTCCAAGGGCAAGAAAAAGTGCAAGCCGAATGGACTTATTCCGTTCACTAGGGCTGTTTGCCGTGCTGAAAAAGCCATTGAAACCGACGCCGTTTCCAGCATTAACTTTGGGAACAAGTTGAAGGATGACTCTTCCCAAGGCCCCTCTCTGCCACAGCTAAACGCTTCCGCCCGATGTGAACCAGAATTGCAACGTGATGTTATGATCACCGCTCAGTTGAATGGGTAAGACACAGGGTCACTTGTAGACACCAGAGCAAACATGTCTGCCATTGAGGAACATTCCACAAGAGACCTATTTGACGGAACATTACCCAGATTACAGGAAAGCCTCCTTGGCTACCAGTTACCGGGTCCAGTAGAAAATGTTAGATGCTTTGAAGACAGTGACAAATTCAGCCCTGCTCCTTTTCCTCACAAATTTCCAGACGCAGACTTGACGATGTTTGACATGTAAGAGGTAATTGACGAGCCTGGAAAGAGGCTAGATGGATTCACTAGGAGTATACAGCCTAAACAGGATGCCAAAGATAAATGGAGGAAGTACAGTTTCAAGACTAAAACCCGTATTTTACAGATGTGGACGCCGTGGCCGTATTCAGTATTACTGCAACTTTAACCGATCTAATGAAGTTTTCCACAAGGAGAGGAAGGTCCTACATCATGTTACCCAATCAACTTACCGTTAATCAGAAAGATCTCCCACCCACGACGAAGAGAACCAGTCGGATGCTGAGAGGACTGCATTACAATTCAAGAGTCAGAAAAACGCCGCAACCAACCCTTATTTACTACAGAAGATGAAGCCGACATGCACTAGTGACCAGGCTAGAGTCACGCCGAGAAATTCAAACCAGAAGTCAAGAAAGTTACGAATGTCAAATCAGTTAAGTGTCCTGCTACCCCTAGTAAATGAAGCAGACACATACCCTAGCAACCTAACCATTGTAGGTGAAATAGAAGGAAACCCTGTTCATCTAATGGTGGATACTGGTGCACGCGTTTCAGCCATTAAAGAAGAAGTTCTAAGAGAAAATTTTGGTGGTGCTCCCTATTCCGTAGTTCAGACTGCTACTACAACTAAGAAAAATTTCGTATACCCTGCCTTCATACCTTAAGAATATTCAGTTCCCTCGTGAATTCCAAGTAGTGCACAACCTTGCCTATGATGCCATCCTTGGTCGCGATTTCCTCTAAGTAAACAGAGCCATGATTAACCTCGATAACAACACCATTACTTTAAAAGAATCAGTAAATCAACAGAAAGAAGCAGGTTCAGCTTCAGTGCCTTTAATAGGAACGTTTACACCTCAAGAAAATAATTTCAAAGCAGCCAGAAACGACTCTACTTGTAAAGCTTCTTTAAAGCCTACTGCAGAAAATTTTTCTTTCGGTTATCCAAAGAACAAAAAGTTGCACTAAGCCAGTCTTTGTTGATATTAGTGCTCCTTGCTGTGTCCCAGTCTGCAACAATTCACAACGAAGCAAATGGTAACTTCAGGTCTGTTATCCAAAAACCACTTCCTTCCTTCGCACAGATGTCACAAAAGGAGGTTTGGCACCAATGTGATCTTTCTGATACTCCAGCCAAAATTGATTACAGAATGGAATCTAACAAGGGATTTGATCGGCATCAAGAAGCACCTCCAGGAATGGTAATACCTAAGTTTCATCCAAGAATAGTATTTATCTTCAGACGCCTGACCGTCTTTTGCAACCACTTAATTGTTGACCAGAAAGTAATACAGGATCAAGAAGATTGCTAAAATCTTATTTTAAAATTCCTCCAAGAATTATGTTGAAAACTCCTCGGTAAATAGAAGGTTACGCGAAGTAAGAAATACGTCTTAAGTGCAAAAGCAAAAGAAAAATATTTTTTTAACTTAAGAAGACAATACTTTATCTATGATGAGAATACCAAGTTCATTCGTCATTTTGACCCCTAAGATATCTGGAAGTCTCCATTTAAGGTGAGAGGAACGTTACGGGAGTATTTAGTGATTTTCCGTGTGTTTGTTTGCAGTATATTTATTACTTTTTCAATATTGTAGCCGTTCTCAATTCATTCCAGTTTCTTTATTGTAATGTTGTAAAAAAGATTAAAGCCAACAGTAAGTTCTTTTAACTACTAACTTGTACATACTGCTTTGTCTTCGCCGCCTTTGTGCACCTGAAAATCAGTCCTTTTGTGATCTTATTCTTAGTAGACATTGTTAAGTAAACAGTCCTCGTAGCGACCTTTTCTGACAACTTCTCAAGGAAGTTGCAGCTGAACTTATGTAAATTAGTTCTTTTCATAAAATTGATTTTTCTCGTTGCCACTTGTTCAAACTTAACACCAACATAGGATAAATAATCATTAAATATAATTGACTTCTCACTTTTACTTGTTAAGATACATATTTTTAAGATGAGTATGCAAGAAGGCATGTCGGTTGTCGGCATGAACTAAAATAAAGTTCTTGTAGAAACAAACGGTGCCTGATTCTTGAAGTCCGTCGCAAGTTTGCTTGAAGCAGGTCTCTGCGTACCAGGAAACCGTGATGAGTTTCCGTTCCTTCAGCAAGTGGTCTCTACCGAGCTATTTTTTCCCCGTTATTGTCGCGTTCCCCGCAGAAATAACAGGTCCAGTTGGTGTGAAAAAAACCTATCGTCACCATATAAATGTTGGCATCTGTGACCAAACATTAATTTTGAATACTTAAATGTACTTGGGGATTGCCACGAGCAACAATTATTTTCTAGACCATTTGAAATCTCTGGCGAGTACTTTGTTTTTCTAGATTGCTGTAGTTGACAATGATTCTTCTCAACTTTATAGAAGTTGTATTAAAGCTTAATTATCAACCCTTAAAATGAAGGTTAATCCAAGGTTCATGGGAGCAGTTGTCGTGCTATAAAAAATGCCTATTTGTTTTTGTATAATCATTTCTGGGCGGCTGCTGTTACACTAAACTATCTCTCGTTGCAATCACAGGTAACCCTAAAGGAATAAGGAACACAGAAGTATGATGGCAAGAAATAATTTAACAGGAGGTGGAGTACAAATGGAAACATATCAAGAACTGTTATGTTCCCCATCTTTGGCAGATGGATTACAAAAGCAATCAATTTATCTCGCAGTGGTAAATGTAATCCTCTCTCTCACTGCAATTCTTGGTAACTTTCTAATCCTTGCTGTCCTTCGTAAAGAATCTTCCCTCCATCCGCCATCCAAACTTTTGTATCGTTGTCTGACAACAACTGATCTGTTGGTTGGTCTCGTTAGTCAGCCTCTCCAGGCTATTTATTGGATATCCATAGCTAACGAACACTGGAATCTTTGTGGATACACAAGGGACGCCGCCTACATGACCGGCAATGCATTATGTGGCGTATCTTTGGGGACAATGACGGCCATAACCATTGACAGACCTATCGCCTTGTCGTTGGGGCTGAGATACAAACAAACTGTCACTTTGAAGCGCACAAATATTATTTTAGCTGCCAATTGGGTTTAACTGCTGTTGCTGCTTTATGCTACATTTTAGATTACCGCATAACTCGATGGTGTGGGTATATCTGTAATTCATCTTGTTTACTGATCTCAGTGGTCTCATTCACAAAGATATTTCGCACCCTCATTTATCATCAGGAACAAGTACAAGTTCCAGTTCAATTACAGTCGAGTCAACCAAATTCACTGAACATTTCGCGATACGGTTGGCATTAGTTGTTTGTTATGTACCGCATAGCATAGTTGCAATCGTGTTTGCGAAAGCTAATAAAAAAACATTTTCATCACATTTACGCCTCATCAGAGGAATAGCAGCAACTTGAATTTACTTCAACTCGACGTTAAACCCGTTTCTTTACTGCTGGAAGATTTATGAAGTGAGACAAGCAGTGAAGCTGACAATCAGACAAAAACTTTGTTGTCCATGGAGTTAGATCTGCCTCGATTGAGGCATTATTTTATTTGTTATTTTAGAGCCAGGCTGACTCTATGGTTTATGGTTTCCACATGACATCAGTCACTTTCTAAGATAGTATTGAATATGAAAGTTAACCACATCATTACTCGAGCTTTTTGCTAAATTCTCCATTTCCCAATTGAGTCAATAAAACGGGAAAGAGTCGAAACAAACAGTAACCATATCTTCAGGATACTTTGTTGAATGCGATAGAGCTTATTATAATCATACAGACTCCTGATATAAGCACGTACGGTGTAGAAAAAAACAGGACGTCAGTTCGATATTACTCCTTTGGTTTGCTTCCTTAGTGTTATGATATGAACTTCAAAGAATATCAAAGAAGAAACATTGAAGTTATTTGTTTAATGTTACTCAAAGTAGTTGACGTTTTCGCCCTTTTGCCATACGAGCCGGTCACAATAGAAAAGATGCTTTTAACTACAATACAAATTTTTTAGGAGAGTATTTGAAACAAAATTTACCATCACTGGTTTTTATTGAGTTCTCTTGGAAATCGGTCGTTTTTCCAAAATCAAATTTAACACGTCACCATATTCCTTTAGCTGCTGATGATTTTTTGCCCTTCGTGTGAACAACTAAGAGCTTGCTCTGATGTCCTTTCCGATGCGTTGAGTGGTGAAGGCCACATCAGTCACTGCGACCGAGTTTTACGGCTTTGTAATCTCGAGAAATCGTCATGTTCCGGTGAATTTGGCTGCCGCTCTTTCGTAAAAACTCGCTTTGAGCAGTTTGTTTTCTATTTGTCAAGCGAAAAAACTTGCGCGTTTTTGTACGCCACAATTCGGCCGGATTTCACTGAACATTTCACCTGCACGTTCTTTATTAAAAAACGTCAGGCAAAAGTGTTAGATTCGACCTGCCAAACTATTCAAGTTTGAAAGCAATTGCAAAATGTGAACTTTGATGGATTTTGAACTTTGATGGTTTGACATTTTTGACAGCTTTAGTCTTGTTCAGCCAATCAGATTATTTGAACTACTACAAAAAGGATTTTGATTGGTTTATTGTAGTGTGCTTTATGAGATTATAGAGCTGACGACACTGTTGTTGGCTTTGGGATAAAAGTTTTTCTGGAAAATTGAAAGTAATGCGTGGGTAATTTAACGGATGACTATAAAACAAATAGAGAAGCCTTGACTGTGCTCTATTCTGTTATAAAGCACTTAGGAAGCGGATAGAGCAGTCAAGAAGTGTTTCTCCCTACACTTCTTTCGTGCTCTAACCGCTTCCTACGTGCTTCACAACAGAACAGAGCACAGTCAAGGCTCCTCCATTTGTGAAGTATAACATGTTGGCATCTGTAAATTTCATAGTTTTATCTATTTGGAAATTGCCACGAGTTTTTTTTTTTCGAAAACCGATTAAGATCTTTGGCGAGGACTTTTTGTCATTTTAACTTGCTGGGAGTGATACCACTTACTCGTTTTACTTTCTTAGAAATATGGAAGTGGAGGATAAAATTGAACTTCAAAGTGTAGCGAAGGAGAACCATTCAAGTTATTTGTTTATGGACGGTAAATTATTTTCAATTTTTTAATTATACTCAAATAAAACGCTTGACGTTAACACCCTATTGTCATACGAGCCGATCACAATGCCAATTAAACACTTGAATTTGTTTTGTTTTTCAAAAATTTCCTTATTACATACGAAAATTGCGATACTTTATCACCTGTATGCAATTTTTAGGAGAGAGCATGAAACAAAATTGACTATTATCGGATCTTATTGAGTTTTCCTGAAAATCAATCGTTTTTCCGATATTAAATGTAACACATCATCACATTTCTTTGAATTCCTATTAAGTTTTTGCTTTTAAAGCAAAGTTTTTTCCTTAAGTGTGAAATGGAAATACCATAGATCTTTCCGTTTAACTCGTAATGAAAATTTGTTCCGAAATTAAACTTCACCAGTTACACAAATACGTCGTTGTGTCGCATACTAATATTTATTAACAGACCTTCTTCTATCTTGAAATAACAAAATAAATTGTTTCCATTTATTTAAAGTTTTAAATGCAAAGCACGGCCAAGATCTCCTACCAAAACAAATTGCCAGTATTTGGTACGCGAGGACCTTTCAAGTGAGCGTCTTTAAGAGGTAAATGAAAGTCTCTATTCAATTGCTTTTTAAGAAGTTGAAGTGCAATAAGTTGTTTAACGAGTTAAATTATTCTTAACCATCCGTCGGTTTATTTCTGACCGCGGTTTTATAATATGTTTTTCTCATACCTAAGTATTGCAATATAACTTTCCTTATCGAGAAAGGATCCTCGATCGCTCAAGTGAATCGCGACGACAAGAATCCAATCACCTGCCGTACACATAACAGCTGCCTTAAGACTTTATTTCATTTTTTACAGAAAAAGAGGAGGATCCCAGAGTTCAAAAGGCTTATTTTTTTCTGATCAAAAGGGGAAATTATGATGACGATTCTCTTGGAACGAGGTAAAAGACCAAATGAAGAGAATAAATATCGTAAAAAAGGTTGGTCTTGTCTAACTCCTGTCACTATTTCAGTTTCTAGCTGAGTAGAGCGCGAAACGGGAAGTAAAAAGCTGGAAGGTTATGCTAATTACAATATTGAACATGAATATCCTTATATATATATGTTAGCATCTCTAACCGAACATTAATTTTGAGAGCTTTACTGTATTTGGAGATTGCTACCATTAATTATTATGCTCTTAACCGATTGAGATCTCTGGCGAGGACTCTGTTTTTTTTTTTAATTGCTGAAGTAAATTATGATTCTTCTCAAATTCAGAGAAAATTATGTTAAAGCATAAATACCAATCCTGCTAATGAAATTTTATCCAAGTTACAGGGTATAATTTGTCGTGCTATGAAAAAAAACCTTTTGTAAATGCCAATGCTTTTCTCACTTTGCCAATTTATACCCAAGGCACAAACAAAGGTTCAAAAAGAACAGCCGATGTTTTTGCATAGTTTAAAGAACGATCTCCCCAATAAGTTTAAATATGATCATTTCTAGGCGGCTGCTGTTACGCTAAATTATCTCTCGTTGAAATCACAGGTAACCCTAAAGAAAAAAGGAATGCAGAAGTATGATGACAAGAAATATTTTAACAGGAGGTGCAGTACAAATGGAAACATATAAAGAACTGTTATGTTCCCCCTCTTTGGCAGGTGGATTACAACAACAATCAATTTACCTCGCAGTGGTAAATCTGATCTTCTCGCTCACTGCAATTCTTGGTAACTTTCTGATCCTTGTTGCCCTGCGTAAAGAATCTTCCCTCCATCTGCCATCCAAACTTTTGTATCCGTTTCTTTACTGCTGGAAGATTAATGAAGTGAGACAAGCAGTGAAGCTGACAATCAGACAAGTACTTTGTTGTCCATGGAGTTAGATCTGCCTCGATTGATGCATTATTTTATTTATTTTAGAGCCAGACTGACTTTATGGTTTATGGTTTCTAAGAGACGACGCTTGTCGGTCACTTGATAAGATACTAATGAATATGAAAGTTAACCACATTATTGCTCGAGCTTTGGTTAAAATTCTTTATTTCCAATTGAGTCAATAAAGCGGCAAAGACTCAAAGCAAGCAGCAACCACATCTTGAAGAAACTTTGTTACATGCGACAGTGCTTATTATGAATATAACGACTCCTGATATGAGCACCTACGATGTAGAAACAAACAGTAGTTCGATATTATTCCTTTGGTTTGCTTTCTTAGTAATATGAACGTGTTGGATAAAACTGATCTTCAAACAAACAATTTCAATATTTTTAATGTTTTTTTCAATTTTTCTACAACATGATATTTACATTAGCTACATTAAGGTTCCTTTCACTGCAATCTCTACATAAATTGCGTTAGACTACTTACTTACAGTACTCTTAAGATACAATTAATATTTATGCTACTTACATTGTTCTACTTACACTACGTACAATGTGATGATGCACACCTATTTAGAGGCACATCATTTTCACACACACGCACAAAAAAAGAGAGACTTATTCACAAAAAATTAACTGTTACGAAAGACAAAAAGGCGCGAAAATACACTCGGCTATTTGTCTGCAGGCGCTATCTGTTCCGAGAGCGACGCTTAAGGAAAACTTTGAGCCTCGAGAAACAGATAAGATATGAGCATAATTTTGCGCCAAATGGGGGCTATTGTGTTAATTGTCCTTCGCACAATTTTTGTGTTTTTGAAGCACGGGATTGCTGCATAGAATGTTTATTTTTCATTGTTCTCTGGCACAACTTTATTCAAAAAATAAACAACTCCCTTCTTCTGTAACAGGTGCTAAACACTCTTTTATCTTGAATTCAGTATTAAACGGCAAGAATGAAATAACAAAATAATTTTTTCCATTTAGTTCACGTTTTAAATGCAAGGCACAGTCAAGATCTCTTGCCAAAGACAAATTGTAATATTTGTGTCGCAAGGACCTTTCAAGTGAGCGTCTTTTCAAAACATTTATTGATACCTACGAAAATGTGAAGATGCTTTATCACTTGTAAGCAATTTCTTGGAGAGCGCATCAAACAAAAAAGACTGTTATCGGATCTTATTGAGTTTTCCTGAAAATTAATCGTTTTTCCGAAATTAAATGCAACACTTAATCATATTTCTTGAACTGCTTTTAAATTCTTGCTTAACAGCAAATTTTTGTCCATACTCGTGAATGAAAATACTAGCAGATGCTTGCGTTTGACTCGTGATGATAATTTTTTCTTAACTTTGAATTCATTAACTACACAAATACGTAATTGTGTCGCATACTAATATTCATAGACAGACTTTCGTCCATATTCTGTGACTTTAGAGGATAGACAGCAAGAATGAATTAACAAAATAATTGTTTCCATTTATCTAACGTTTAATATGTAAGGCACAACCGTGATCGGCATTGACCCTTTCGGTCCTGATCCAACATGCAACAAAAATAAAGCCGAGAAAAAACTCGCAAGTTGCACGTTCGCAAATTTGTCTTGATAACTTCGGGTCTATGACTTTTATAACATTTTTTTAGGTGATGCTTGAGTTCATTTGGCTATGATTTTCTCCATTCTCCCCGTAAATTTTGAGCTTTTCATTCACAGTTATCGGTTAATTGGATCAAATGTTCTCGCTCAAACCAAAGTATAAACTGTGACGTGTTTTTGATCAGCCAATAAGGACGTTTGTTTACTTTTTTTGTGCGTTGTGAGAATTTTGCACTATATCACAGTTTAAGGCTTCTTCACGCAGATCCTGGTTGTCGCTCTGTTATATGATAATTTGCTCATGCTTTCAGCTGTGCGCATATCGAGTTATGGATGCACCTGGGAAGTTTGGAGAGCACTCAAAAAGCTAGAGTTACTCTCGGCTGCACCTCGAGCTACTCTAACGCATTTTTCGTGCTCTACAAACTTTCCGCGTGCATCCATAACTCGATATACACAAGCTAACCATGAGCAAATTCCTAAATAATAAAATATTGTATCCTTCTTAAAACTAGTTTATCAGAATAAGAATGAGTTACCGAGTACAAGTATGGCTTTCACAATGATAGTTTCCAGGTTTGAAAAAAGTCATTGCCAACTAAAATCCTCAGTTCCTTTGTTCAAAACATTGCCAGCAGTTAGTTAATTAATGATACAGACAACAGAGCCTATTCCCAAATAGACCCTCCTCAACCCTGTTAGCTTATTATGGACATGGCATTTCAAACATGGCGTTTATGCCACAAATTTTCCATCCCCTGATTAATTATTTTGTAATCGTGTTCACATGTTGCAACAACTCCATCTTCCAGTAAATTCAACTACTGGCAAACATGAGAAAATACCATGTAAAACTTTTCAACCTATTTAATATAGCCAACGACAACATCAACTCAACTTTTAAACTGAAGAGCAAACTTGATTGATGTTTGGAATTGATTTCTGTGATGTGGTAATGAAATCCAGGTATTATCTCAAGTTTTCTTGAAGACATCCACATTATATGCAGTTACACCAGAGGTTACCGAATCATTAAGGGAAAATATCAGAAAAATACGTCGAGTATTTCCAGCCAAAGGACAATCATAAAAAAAGAATAGCCGTAAGCGAAAAAGTTTTTAAAAAATTACAGTTTAAACACGAGTTGAAAATTACATTCCTATTCAATTTTGTAAGCTAAACAGAGGAGTTTGAAACGTTAGGGAAAAACGGTGGGGCAGGCAGTCATACCTGGCAACTTAAAGAGAAGATATAAGTGAAGCCCATACGATTCTGGCGTATGGTTTTACTGACTTACTGTGCTCACGTGTATACACTCCAATTGACTGGTGATGTCTTGACGCAAAGTAGTTTGCCGTCGTTTCTTTCACTTTTGGCTCATTTTCCCAAACCGAAATTATAATTGACGCTCAATAGAATATAATTTCAACTGATGCTGACATCATACACTTCATCTGAAAAGAAAACATTCCCTATCTTCGAAAATTTGTTAAAAACATTAGGAACAACGATGGAGGTCCTAGGCTGTTTAAAGATACCGCTGACTAGCGTGCGTGTTGATCACCTTGCAAGTTGTGAGAAAATCGTCCCCAGGTTCCAGACCTCGTCTGGTCTCTTAATCCGCTTGAACGGTTTTATTACAGTTTTATTCAGCATAATGAGGGGCTGGAAAATAAACTAACAAGAACTCTGCTTTTAGGCTTGGCGAAATCTATATATTACTGAGAGATGTTTCTTTCTCTATTACCTAGAGATGTTTGCGATGAAAATTCTTCGCTAAACTAGACTTCATTAATTACACAAATACGTAGTTGTGTCGCAAACTAATATTTATTCACAGACTTCCTTCAATCTTGAAGTAACAAAATGATTGTTTTCACTCATTTAATGTTTTAAATGCAAGGCACAACTAAGATTTCCTGCCAAAAACAAATTGTAGTATTTGGTGCGCGAGAACCTTTCAAGTCAGCGTCTTTGAAAGGTAAATGAATATCTCTATCCAAAATGATGTTTCTGAAGTTGGAGGAATGATAGATTATCTCTCGTTGCAATCACAGGTAACCATAAAAGAAAAGGAGTACAGAAGTATGATGGCAAAAAATAATTTAACTGGTGGAGGAGTACAAATGGAAACATATCAAGAACTGTAATGTCACTTCCTGGGTTTGAATAAATAATTTTTGCACTTGATGCGCGCGCCTTGCTTCTGCACAATTATTATAAGCTATCTCTTGCGTTTTCATGTATATTATGACTACGTAATCACATGATTACGAGTGCAATTTGGAATAAATAAGCACTTGTAAATTTTTTAGAAAACGACAAATTTTGTTAGTCTGAAAAAATTTACGGGAGCTTATTTATTCAAATTGCTTTGCTTTCATGTGATTACCGATACAAATGGAGGCTATTGTGTTTATTGTCCATCGAACATTTTTTTTTTTTTTAATCCAAGGGATTGCAGCGTGAAATGTTGATTGAATTGAATTCATTATTGAACGAAAGCTTGTGCTGTTATGGACTTGAGGCTAAAAAATTGTTGAATATCACTTGGGATAGATATAAATGTATATATATATGTGTGTACATTTATATTGCATATAACAATGTATATATCAATAGACATCGTTGTCAGGAATGTTTGTAAACATTGTTTATTTTCTTTATAAATTTACCGCCACGCCTACTATGTAAATTTGTAAAGTATCTAAGCGATAGTTACGAATATTTTGAACAATAACCTCCCCTGATGAGTGAGTAATCACGAAACAGGCTTGTTGGGATGAAATTGTAGTCTCTTTGTTGTTTCCCTATCTCAATATATATATATGTGTGTGTTTATATGAATAATTTATATGTTGGCATCTGTAAAATTTATTTAGTTTTATTTATTTGGAAATAGTCACGCGTTAATTTTTTCTTCTTTTCAAAAACCGATTAAGATCTTTGGCGAGGACTTTTTCATTTTCAACCTGAGGCTGGAATCACTCCTTCGTTTTACTTTCTTAGAAATATGAAAGTGGATGATAAAATTGAGCTTCAAAGAGGTGAAAAGGAGAACTGGTGAAGTTATTTGTTTATAGACAGAAAATCAATTTCAGTTTTTTAATCACACTTAAAAAAAGCCTTTGGCGTTGAAACCCATACGAGCCGGAAAAAATGCCCGCTAATTATACTCTTAAATTTGTCTTGCTATTTGAAAGATAACCATAATGCATATGAAAATTTAAATGCTTTTATCACCAGTTAGAGATTTGCAGGAGAGAGCACGAAACAAAATTGAATATTATCTGATCTTATTGAGTTCTCGTGAAAATCAATCGTTTTACGAAATTAAATGTAACACATTATCATTTCCTTTGGCTGCTAATAATTTTTTACCAAACAAAAGAGTTTTATCATTAATGTAAACGGATACAACTTGGAGATGTCTGCGTTTGACCCGCAATGACAAGTCATTCCTGAATTAAACTCCTTACACAAATAAGTAGTTACGTCGCACAATAATGTTTACCAACAGACTTCAATTCATATTCTGAGACATTCAAGTATAGACAGCAGGAATGAAGTACCAAAATAATTGTTTCCATTTGTTTAAAATTATAAATGCAAGGCACAACCAAGATCTCTTGCCAAAAACAAATTGTAATATTTGTTACCCGAGGACCTTTCAAGTGAACGTCTTAAAAAGGTAGTTGAAAGTCTCTATCCAAATGCTAATCCTCCTTTTTCAATTGAAAAAAGAGAATCAGCAAGTCCGAAAGGCTTACTTTGGTTCTAATCGAAAGGGAAAACTGGATGATGAACGCCTTGGTATAGAAGGGAATTAGTAACGTGACATAAACAGAAAATGTTTTGATGGTGCAATATCTTGCTCCCCTCACTGTTTTCGTTTCTAGCTGAGTCGAGCGCGAAACGGAAAGTAAAAACCTGGATGGCTTGGTCAACTACAAAGTTAAACATGAATACCTTGATATCGTTACGAGAAAATTAAGTGATTTTTCCGTGTGTTTGTTTGGAGCATATTTATTACTTTTTCAAAATATTAGCCGTTCTCAGTTCATTCGAATTTCTTCATTGTAATGTTTTAAAAAAGATGAAAGGTAACAGTAAGTTCTTTCAACTACTACCTCGCCGCCTTTGTGCACCTGAACATCGGTCCTTTTCTGATCTTATTCTTAGTGAACATTATTAAGTAAATACTCCTTGTAACGGCATTTTCTGGTAATGTACTTCTAATGGAAGTTGCCAGGTGAACTTACGTCCGTAAATTAGTTCTTTCCATAAGATAATTTTTCTCGTTGCCTCTTGTTCAAACCAGGAGCCCAAGTAATGGATTCCTGTTCAAACTTAACACCAATATCGCGTAGAAAAGCAGACATTTAAACTGACTTCTCACTTTCGCTTGCTAAGATAATTTTTTTTTTTATTTTGGAGCTGTAAGTTCAATTTCCGTTCTCTAAGTTACTATCGATAACTTCAAAGACACATTTTCCGCTTCTCAGTTTGTGATACTTTTCAAATATTGTAAATTTAGAGAACAATAGAACCACACGCTCGATAGTACTTAAGGATGTACCTTAAAAAGGTTTTCGGGATCACATAAACGACTGCGTGGCGATTACATTAATGACTGTGTGGCAATTACGAAGTTGAGTACGCTAGAGGTCATGTCGGTTGTCGACATGAACTAAAATAAAGTTACTGTGGAAACAAACGCTGTCTAATCCTTGACGTCCGTAGCAAGTTTGCCTGAAGCAGGTCACCGTGTACCAGGAATGTGATCAAGTGGTCTCTACCGAGCTATTTTCCCCCGTTATTTTTGCGTTACCCGCAAAACTCCAGTTAGTGTGAAAAAACCTATCGTCACAATATACATGTTGGCATCTGCGACCAAACATTGATTTTGAATACTTAAATGTATCTGGAGATAGCCTTATGTCATTATTATTTTCTAGACCGTTTGAAATCTCTGGTGAGTACTTTGTTTTTCTAGATTTCTGAAGTTGAAAATGATTCTTCTCAACTTCATAGAAGTTATATAAAAGCTTAATTACCAATCCTTAAGGCGGCGGATCCAGGATTTTACATGAGTGATTTGCACTAACTTAACTAGGGGTAAAAGAAGAAGGATAATTGATTTCTTGAACTGATAAAGAACCTGAGAAATAATAAAAGCATGTTTGGAAACATTTGAGTGATTTCTGCCGGAAATCACTCGAACTACTCTGGATCGAACTGTGCCTTAAAATCAAAGTTAATTCAAGTTGCGGGGAAGAATTTGTCGTGCTATCAAAAAATGCCCATTACAGATGTCTTATGTTTTTCTCATTTGCCAATTTATACCCGAAGCACATACAAAAGTTCAAAAAGAAAACGTTTTGACTTAATAGCTGATGTTTTAGCATAGTTTAAAGAACGATCTCCCTAACAAGTTTTCGTATAATCATTTCTGGGCGGCTGCTGTTACGATGAATTATTTCTCGTTGTAATCACAGGTAACCCCTAAACGAAAAAGGAATATAGAAGTATGATGGCAAGAAATAATTTAACTGGAGGTGGTGTACAAATGGAAACATATCAAGAACTGTTATGTTCCCCCTCTTTGGCAGATGAATTACAACAGCAATCAATTTATCTCGCAATGGTAAATGTGATCCTCGCTCTCTCTGCAATTCTTGGTAACTTTCTAATCCTTGTTGCCCTTCGTAAAGAATCTTCCCTCCACCCGCCATCCAAACTTTTGTATCGTTGTCTGACAACAACTGATCTGTTGGTTGGTCTTGTTAGTCAGCCTCTCTATACTATTTATTGGATATCCATAGCTAACGAACACTGGAATCTTTGTCGATACACAAGGGACGCCGCCTACACTACCGGCAATGCATTTTGTGGAGTGTCTTTGGGGACAATGACGGCCATAACCGTTGATAGACTTCTTGCGCTGTTGTTGGGGCTGAGATACAAACAAACTGTAACTTTGAAGCGCACAAATATTATTTTAGCTGCCCTCTGGGTTTTATCTGGTGTGGCTGCTTTATGCTACATTTTAGATTACCGCATAACCTTATGGTTTACGTATATCTGTATTCCATCTTGTTTTCTGATCTCAATGGTCTCCTACACAAAGATATTTCGCACCCTCATTCGTCATCAGGCACAAGTACAAGTTCATGTTCAACTACAGTCGAGTCAACCAAATTCACTGAACATTTCGCGGTACAAAAAGCGGTGTACAGTGCACTGTGGGTGCAGTTATCGTTAGTTGTTTGTTATATACCATTTATCGTAGTTGAAATCGTGATTGTAGAGGCTAGTAAAAGAACATTCTCCTCGCATTTACTCGTAACCAGAGGAAAAGCATCAACCTTACTTTACTTCAACTCCACATTAAATCCATTCCTTTACTGCTGGAAGATTAGTGAAGTGAGACGAGCAGTGAAGCAGATAATCAGACAAGTACTTTGTTGTCCATGAAGTTAGATGTGCCTCGACTGAGGAATTATTTAATTTTTTATTTTAGAGCAAAGCTGACTTTATGGTTTATGGTTTCTACATGAAAACGCTTGTCGGTCACTTTATGAGATAGTAATGAATATGAAAGTTAACCACTTTGCTCGAGCTTTGGTTAAAATTCTCTATTTCCAATTGAGTAAATAAAACGGGAAAGAGTCTAAACAAACAGCAGCTATATCTTGAGGGAACTTTACTGCATGCCGCGGTGCTTAATGTGAATATAACAACTCGTGATATAAGCACCTACGATGTAGAAACGAACAGGACGTTAGTCCGATATTATTTCCTTGGTTTGCTTTCTTAGTAATATGAAAGTATTGAATGGAAGTGAACTTCAAAGAATATTAAAGAAGAGCCACTGAGGCTTTATTTGTTTAATGTTGATCAAATCAAGCAGTTGACGTTGTTGCCCTTTTGCCATACGAGCCGGTCACAAGTGAGGAGATGCTTTTAACGACAACACAAATTGTCAGAGAGTACCTTTAAAAATATTGACCATCACTGATTCTTATTGAGTTCTCTCGGAGGTTGATAGTTTTTCCAAAATTTAATGTAACCACATTATCATATTCCCTTAATTAGCTGCCAATTATTTTTTGCCTGAAAAATGGGTTTTATCCTGTATTCTGGGAAAATAAAACTGTCAGATGTCTGCATGTTTTACTCTTTATGCAAATTCATTTGTAAATTAAACTTCACTGATCAGTGAAGACAAACATGTAATTTAGCCGCGTATTAATGTTTAATAACAGAATGCAACCCATATTCTATGACATTTGAGGAAAACAGCAAGAAAGAAATGCCAAAGCATTAGTATTTGTTGAGTACCTTTTACCGTCTTTTTAGTGATATAAATGCGAGATACAACCATGAACTCCTGGCAAAAAATGCAAAAGTTTTATGCGCAAGAAACTTTCAAGCTTGTATTACTTATAATTAGGCGGAAGGCTGAATAAAAATGCTGTTATAAGAGATGAAGTCTTATAGGTTGTTGAACGAGTTTTACTGGATCTTAACTTTCCACCGAATACATCCAGCCGCAGTGAAGAAATTTTCCTGCTTAGAATTTAATATTGGAATTTATGACTACCCTTGTCTCAAAAGGGATCCTTAATTGCAAAAGTGCCTCACAACAAAAATAACTTGATTTGTTATTATTAAACAGACATCTAGAAGAAACTGATATCATAGGGTTTAATAGGCCAACAATTGCTCCTGATAAAAACGGAAAATATTAATGATGAAGAGGGCACATAAAGGAGATAAAAACAAAAAGCACAAAAGGGTTTCGAGTCGAAGTATCTTTCTTCTGGCAAATTCTCGTTCATAGCTTATTAAGTAACTATTCACCAAGGTGGAGGCGAATAAATGAACTATGACCTTCATTTAGCGCGAAAATACTTACGGATATTTGTCTGTAGACACTATCTGTTCCGAGGAGCGATCATTTTTCTGAGAGCGACGCTCAAGGAAAACTGTGGGCCTCGAGAAACAGATATTATATGAGAATATGTAATTTCGCGCTTAGTGGAGGCTATTGTGTTTATTTCCTTCGAACAATTTACATTATTTTAATGCGCGGGATTGCTGTGTGTTCGCTGGCACAACTTTATTCAACAAATAAACATATCCCTTCTTTTGCAACAGCAGCTAAACGCTCTTTTTTCTTGAATTCAATATTAAACGAACGCTTGTATTGTTGAGGACTTAGGGCTTCAAAATTGGGGAATATCGCTAGGGATAAGAATGTATATATATTATCATAACATTTGTTAGCATCTGTAAATTTTCATAGTTTTATCTATTTGGAAATTGCCACGAGTTTATTTTTTTCGAAAGCCGATTAACATCTTTGGCGAGCACTTTTTTATTTTAACTTACTGAGAGTAATATTACTCCTCGCTTTACTTTCTTAGAAATATGAAAGTGGGGGATAAAATTGAACTTCAAAGTGTACTAAAAGAGAGCTGTTCAAGTTATTTGTTTATGTACGGTGAATTATTTTCAATTTTTTAATCATACTCAAATAAAACGCTTGACGTTAACAGCCTATTATCATACGAGCCGATCACAATGCCAGTTGAACACTTCAGTTTTTTTTTCTTTAAAAAAAATTTCCATAATACGTACGATAATTTAAATATGCTTTATCACCTGTAAGCAATTTTTTGGAGAGAGCATGAAATAAAATTGACTATTATCGGATCTTATTGAGTTTTCCTGAAAATCAATCGTTTCTCCGATATTAAATGTAACACATCATCATATTTCTTTTAACTGCTATTAAATTTTTCCCTTCAGTGTGAAATGAAAATACCAACAGATGTTTCCGTTTGACTCGTAATGAAAATTTGCTCTTAAATTAAACTTCACCAGTTAGACAATTACGTAGTTGTGTCGCACACTAATATATATTAACACACTTCCTTCCATCTTGAAATAACAAAATAATTGTTTTCATTTATTTAACGTTCTAAATGTAAGGCACAACCAAGATCTCCTGCCAAAAACAAATTAGAGTATTTGCTACGCGAGGACCTTTCGAGTGAGCGTCTTCCAAAGGTAAATGAAAGTCTCTATCCAAATGCTGTTGAAGAAGTTGAAGTGTAATAAGTTGTTTAACGAGTCAAATTAATTCTTAACCATCCATCGGTTTATTTCTGTCCGAGGTTCTTTAATTTGTTTTTCTCACGCGTAAGTATTGGAATATAACTGTCCCTATCAAAAAAGGATCCTCGATCGCTCAAGTGAATCGCGACGACAAGAATCCAATCAGCTGCCGTACACATGACAGCTACCTTAAGACTTTATTTTATTTTTAACCGAAAAAGAAGAGGATCAG
The DNA here is from genome assembly GCF_036669915.1 of Pocillopora verrucosa. NCBI lineage: Eukaryota > Metazoa > Cnidaria > Anthozoa > Scleractinia > Pocilloporidae > Pocillopora > Pocillopora verrucosa. Next base: position 11,535,438 of record NC_089323.1, on the reverse strand, counting down.
AGAGTTTAAGAGAGTGTCTCTGTAAGCGCGGTCCGGTCGATTTTGCTTGAGACACGGATTTCGCTCGTTTCTTGTGTGTTGTAAGACATTCATGTACCTATACTAAAACAACAATCAGTTTGATCGGATCTCTTTACTTTTCGGAGTTTTACAGAAATTAAATTTCACTCGAGCGAAGGCTTGTCGTGACACTTTTCAAAACTTTAATTTCATACGACTTTGGAGGACAATTTACAAAAAACTACGGAACTCAGCAAAAGACAAATACCACAGCCATATATATTAACTTTATCTTATCTATCGAGGCGACTTTCGTAAACATCACGTTTCAATCAAGGAAACAGGAAGACTTGAATGACACCTTATCGGTTCGCCTAAATCACAGACGCCAAAACCGATCAGATTCGAGGTAAATTTTTGAAAAAGTGAGGCGTTCTAAACTGATCCAACTAACATAGCTAGGAAGTAGGTACCATAGAAAAGGTAACTACAGAAAAAAACTTTGCGGCCCGACCTTTACGAGAACTTTATAACTCCGTGAACTTACCTAATTTTCGGTAATCTACAAGTTTGGCCGCCATTTTGAGGGACTTGTCAACATGAAGCGTAACCGATATAAATCAAGCAGGTAGATCTAAAACCGTCAGAAATACATACGAAAGCAATTCAAATGAACTTTAATTTCAATTCAAGCGGCAAAATTTGAAACCGTTCGTTAAACTTACCATCCCCATGCGACCATTTCTTCCAACAATTCAAACACTACGAATAGTGTTCGAATTTCCCTCGTCGATTCCACCGTAAGAAATAACCTGTGCCACCCAAGCTTCGACTCGAATGTGAAGTACGAATCAAATAACACAACTGCTTCATCTTCGCGGCAATATCACGCTGGTATTTTGATTTTCCGATCGACAAGAACGGTCAGCATTAGATTCCATCCACCAAAACCACCTCGGTCGAGAGGGACTGAGGTGGAATATTTAATGACTTGCAAAACATAACCGAAGATTCTCGGAAATCCGCAAGTGATGTAGCCGAACATTCGAAGCTGTAAATCCTATGATTCTTGAGGAACAAACAGAAACAGCATAGCGAGAATTTTAAGTCGCGAACCATTGCTTAATGGTAGACATGCAGATAATTTAGGATACGTCAATTCTGTTGATGAGGCGCATAAACTTATTGCGGAATTTGAAACAGGATTGACGACGAAGTTTTCTTTCTCTAAAGCTGTCAAAGGTTTCGGGAACACTGGTGTATATATATATATTGATATAGCTCTTTGGCATTACAAAGCTTTGCTATCGCTATTGTGCATTCTCACTAGTTTATCTAGTTCAAGTCCTCTGGCATGGCTTGGATGATACCACAATTGTGGAATCATTCGGGTTAACTTAATGCTTACAACTCCTTCCTCGGACAGAAGTCACAAAATACTCGGGGAAGATGCATGAGATATTTAAGGAGCAAAAATTCGTTTTTTACTGGTGTGCCTTTCCTAATTTTGGGAAGGAAAGTGTTCAATTGCCAGCACGGCATAGATAGAACAGCTGGAGAGAAAAGGAAACGAAAATATGCAGAAGAAGTACTGTATATAATAATTTCTTTTTATCCTCAACCTTTGTGTTGCTGTCAACTATGGCTTGCTAATTCTAAAGGTCAAATGCATGAATGGGTCATATGACATTGATCTCAGAATACTTTTATGACAAACGTGATAACAGTTCAATCTTGGCTAAATTGAAGATGGTTAGAAGTTAACAATTATAAGAACTTTTCACTAACATATGCTGCTGACAAAGGAGAAAATATATGCAATCTGTCACTCATCTTACACTGTTATATTTACCTATTACAGAAGGCTGGAAACAAAGATTTTGTTTTCAAGAAAATAAGATTTCTTGTCCAAGACACAAGGAAGTTTGACTGCAAAACACAGATAAAAATGCGAGAAATTTTATTTTTTTCAGAGAACAAGGTAGTTCTACTCATGTATAAACAGAACAAATCTGGTTTAATAAATCAGATATGCGGCATGACTCCTTTTCTTCCATCCCCACTCAAAACAAGCAAACACACTTATAGAGGTTCCAGTCTGGTCTGCAAATGAAAAGGAGGAAGGTGATCACTGCAAAATTAAGCATTAGGGTTCTTATTTATAACATATTGATTATTGTATACTGATATCAAGAAATTAAGGTTGCAAGTAGCAGCCAGCTGAGTTTTTAGTTTGAGTTTTATCAATTCCATTACTTTGTTAAATTTAGAGTAACCTTGTCTTGAGAGAGGGAAATTGAGGAGCTGTAATATACTTATCATCAATTAGGGACCACAAAGAAAAATTTATTTATAGAGACTTTTGAAGGAGAGGGGTAAGACTTGTGACAAGCTGGCAGACATATACTAGATGAACTTTACTGCTAAATGGGTTACAATATAAAGTGCTCAGTATTTGGATCAGCTATGGCTCAACTTAAACTTTGCTTTAACTTCAAGTTTAATCCTTTGTGGTTTCCTTTCTCTGTGTTTGTTTTTCAAGTTATGTTACACAAAAGAATACAAAAATGACAAGGAATGCTTTTGAATATTAAGAGGCTGGAATAAGCAAGAAACCAAAACTGAATTTTAAACAGTACAAAGTTAATTTGATCTTCCAATGTTATTTAATTTTAACCATTAATAGAATTTGCTATTTAAATTTATCCCCTCCATTTTTCTGGATATTGTGAGCAAAAACAAACAATTATCACAAAATGCATGGTATACAATGGTTATATTCACCAATGTGGCAAAGGCCTTTCACTGTCTATCCATAAAAAGGGAAATAATTTTTAAAATTTAAGACATTCTGCATCTTGAGTGTATACTTATTCATCCATGTGAAATTAAAGGTTACTTGAAATAAATGTGAAAGATTTATAGGATTTTCAGACCCCTGATAACAATTTTTGATGTCCTGATTTGTTGAACTTAAAGGTTATGATTTTAGCAGAAAGAGTGGAAGAAATTTCTGGACCTGGGATTTTGTTGCAAATGTCTGTTTGAGTCAGTTAAAAACTCTCCTGTTTCAAGATTGCATGATTGCCACACCAGAACCTTTTGCATTCTATATTGTGCACCATGTTATGATTATGGTTTCAGTAATAAAAGGTGCTGACTCAAGAACTTTGCAAAATATCTCTACATACAAAGAAACAGATTGTGGTTATGTACTCTAAATAGCAGGTCACATCAGTCTTTTGTAAGGAAGTAGCAGAAATTGCTATGGTGGTTTTGGTGGATGGAGAGAAACATCCACCAAAACCACTTTATTCTATGTGTTATGAGTTATGATAATCATTATGAACGTTTGGTCGGTCAGCAATTGTGCACCATAAAAAATAATTAGCCAGAGCACTAACTGCTAATTATTGGTATAAATCTTTTGTCTCCCTGAACATCTAACAGTGGCTATATCTAAAATTTAAAAAAATATATTGTTGATGGTTTTGGTCAAAGTTTTGGTGGATGTTCCCTAATGACATCCACCAAAACTACGTAACATCTGGGCACCTTTTAAATACGTGAAATATCTGCATAAAATTGCGTAAAATGTTTTATAATACTGCAATCGAACAATAAATTAATACTTACCATTTCTTGAGTAAAAAGTTTTGACGCAATTTCCCAAACAAATAATACACTTAGGTCATCGGGATAAGTCGGCATGTTGTCGTAGCTTCGTAATTTTCATTTAGTATAACAAGTCATGAGTTGTCCATCATTCCATCTCAGTCCCTCTCGACGAAGGTGGTTTTGGTGGATGGAATCTAATGCTGACCGACAAGAACAGTGATCAGGAATCGATCGGTATGTTTACCTCATAAACGTGACCGCTGACCAGTCGCTGAGTGAAAACAGTATAGCGCGGGGTGGGGTGGGTGGCGGGCTTATCCACATAAGATATTCGAATACATGCTTAAAAAGCTTTAGGACTATCAGTCCAAACAGTGAAGGCATGCTTCGTGGTACAGACAACTTTTATTTTATTCTCATAACTTTCTCCTTTAAATTAGAGCTGGTATTAATGTATAGAGTTATCAATATATTTTTAACCGGGGTACCCATACAACCTTTTTGCCTGTCATTTTCCACCAGAACCTTTTATTTATGCCCCATTGCACGGAATGAACACTATACTTAGAATGTTTGTACTAAGTAATTTTTGCTGTTCCCAAGAATGTGTGCAAAATGATAGAGATTTGATTCATTCCACTGAGACGTTCTTTTAAGTTATGGCGCGTGCAGGTTTTTCCTATCAAAAGTGTAAAGCCGGCATGTCGCCTTACCTAACTACACAGAAAATTGTTCTCTCTTTTGCTCCCCTTGGATCCTGGAAACTGTTACTATTAGGACGATCAAAAAGAAAGCCTTTATAATTATTGAAACTTTTGATTAACAGAATGTAAGAAAAAAATCGGTGTGGAGAGTTATTTGCGTATCTTATAACCTAAACCATAGTTTTCAATAAAACAAATACCCCTTAATTCAATTTACCTTAGTTGTCTCGTGTTTAAAAGTGGCGTTTCTGGGGACCGTAGGTTCTTCTCTGATTCTTCTTGTCTCAGCCAAGACTCACTATCATCAACTTTTTTCTTGTGCCTCTTACGGCATGGGACACAGAGAGCTGAGGTAAGCGATTGAAAATTTCTCAGTTAAAGTAAAGCCCAGTAGCATCCATCAGGAATTGAAAACCGTGATGCACTGTTTACTTCTATTATTCTTAATCAAATAAGGGGTGTTTTAGTCTGCAAATTTAATCATACTGGTTAATAAGAATCATACAAACTGAGGAAAACTGACCGCAAATAATTGTGAACCGTACGCATAAATAAGTGTATTGCGTTGTCAGGTGATTAAACCTTCTACATTATTATTATTGATTACATTATTGATTATCAACCAAGCAACATTGTACATATTTCCATCTGCAATTAAAATCACTTACACATAGATCTATGTTTTTTCAACGTGATGTGTACTTAAGTACCCTTCATCTAATAAAGAATTTCTTCTCTTGTCGAGCAAATATGTCACGTGACAAAAATATATAACAGAAAATGTTACTGAAGACTACCTGATTCAACTGGAATAATAACTCCAAACAGCTTTTGAATGTCCTGAGACATATGCAAGGTAATTACATCTCTGCCTTGGATACGCTTCCTGACACCATTATAATCGGGATACTGACATGTTACCTTTGCACTTCTCCAAAACTTCCCCAAAGTGTGGCGATACCTATAGCAAATCCACATTTTTTTTGTTTATCCTCCTGAGCGAGGTGAAATAGGCCAATCCTTGCCAAGATTAGCTCATTTTCACTTAAGACCTCTTTAGACAGGTGGCAGCTTATCAAATGATGTTTTACTTCGTCATTGCATTCAGACAGTCGTACCAAACCACTTAAGCCACGCGATCAACCAAAGTTTTTTCCACCTTTGCTATTCAAAAAGCAGTCCTGAGACGTAATGAACGTCTCGCTAGCGAACGACTTCTTCCTGTACTTGTAATTGTTTCCAACGCGATAAAAGTTCGGGAGATCTAAAGGAACTCATTATAACTTTGTATACTCGATACGATTTCAATTTCCGCGTCAAAGGAGAAGCCTACTGTGGTCAGTGGTTACGCTCGTGAGGTAAAGAATGGGTTTGTGACTTTCTCACTCAATTGAAAGACTCACGTTACTCTTATGAAATGGTTGAACGGAATACAGACTTCGAGCAGTCTCTTATTTTTCTTAAAGATGGTGAGGTCACGCGTATCCTGTGAGCATGGAGAAGCCGCGATACGCGAGACTCGTGTCTCGCGTCTTTGCCGCTCCGCGCTCTCAGAGTTGGGCGAAGACAAGACACGTTATTTCTGGTGCGATACAAGAGGTTCAATGGTTATCACGATTATCTAAACACATTTATTTACGTGGTAAAGATTTGTTTGTAAATCTATGAATTGATGCCAGTCCTATTTGGAACGAAATGTATTTGAAAGAAAAAAAGAATACTAAGTAAAACAAAAGTTGTCTGCAACACGAAGCATGCCTTCACATTAAGACTGACAGTCCTAATGTTTATCATGATACTTTAATGCATATGTTCGAATGTTCCCAAAAATCTTCTGATAATCTGCCCGCACCCACCCCTCACCCCGCCCTCACGACTGAACCGTACTGTTTTCACTCAGCGGCTGGTGAGCGAGCACGTTTATGAAATAAACGTGGCGATCCCTACCTAATCACCGTTCTTGTCGACCCGAATGTCAAAATATCAGCGTGATATTGCCGCGAAGATGAAGCAGTTGTGTTATTTGATTCGTACTTCACATTCGAGTCGAAGCTTGGGTGGCACAGGTTATTTCTTACAGTGGAATCGACGAGGGGAATTCGAACACTAGTCGTAGTGTTTGAATTGTTGGAAGAAATGGTCGCATGGGGATGGCAAGTTTAACGAACAGTTTCAAATTTTGCCGCTTGAATTGAAATTAAAGTTCATTTGAATTGCTTTCGTATGTATTTCTGACAGTTTTAGATCTACCTGCTTGATTTATATCGGTTACGCTTCATGTTGACAAGTCCCTCAAAATGGCGGCCAAACTTGTAGATTACCGAAAATTAGGTAAGTTCACGGAGTTATAAAGTTCTCGTAAAGGTCGGGCCGCAAAGTTTTTTTCAGTAGTTACCTTTTCTATGGTACCTACTTCCTAGCTATGTTAGTTGGATCAGTTTAGAACGCCTCACTTTTTCAAAAATTTACTTTGAATCTGATCGGTTTTAGCGTCTGTGATTTAGGCGAACCAATAAGGTGTCATTCAAGTCTTCCTGCTTCCTTGATTGAAACGTGATGTTTACGAAAGTCGCCTCGATAGATAAGATAAAGTTAATATACATGGCTGTGGTATTTGTTTTTTGCTGAGTTCCTTAGTTTTTTGTAAATTGTCCTCCAAAGTTGTATGAAATTAAAGTCTTGAAAAGTGTCACGGCAAGCCTTTGCTCGAGTGAAATTTAACTTCCGTAAAACTCTGAAAAATAAAGAGATCCGATCAAACTGATTGTTGTTTTAGTATAGGTACATGAATGTCTTGCAACACACAAGAAACGAGCGAAATCCGTGTCTCAAGCAAAATCGACCGGACCGCTCTTACAGAGACACTCTCTTAAAAGGCTCATTTTTTTTTCTGATCAAAAGGGGAAATTATGATGACGATTCTCTTGGAACGAAGTAAGAGACCAAATGAAGAGAATAAATATCGTAAAAAAGGTTGTTCCTGTCTAACTCCTGTCACTGATTCCGTTTCTAGCTAAGTCGGGCGCGAAACGGAAAGTAAAAAGCTGGATGGCTTTGTTAATTACAACGTTGAACACGAATATCTTCATATATATGTTAGCATCTGTGACCAAAAATTAATTTTGAGAACTTTAATGTATTTGGAGATTGCCACGAGTAACTATTATTTTCTTCATCGACTGAGATCTCTAGCGAAGACTTCGCTTTTTTCTTTAGATTGACAAAGATGGTAATGATTCTTCTCAAATTCGGAGAAAATTATGTTAAAGCATAAACACCAATCCTGGTAATAAAATTTTATCCGAGTTACGAGGAATACCTTGTCTTGCTATTAAAACTTTTTTTTTAAAACTACTAAAACTTTTTGACTTAACAGCCGATGTTTAAGCACAGTTTAAAGAACGATCTCCCCAAGAAGTTTTATATGATCATTTCTGGGCGGCTGCTGTTACGATGAATTATTTCTCGTTGTAATCACAGGTAACCCTAAACGAAAAAGGAATATAGAAGTATGATGGCAAGAAATAATTTAACAGGAGGTGGAGTACTAATGGAAACATATCAAGAACTGCTATGTTCCCCCTCTTTGGCAGGTGAATTACAACAGCAATCAATTTATCTCGCATTGGTAAATGTAATCCTCTCTCTCACTGCAATTCTTGGTAACTTTCTAATCCTTATTGCCCTTCGTAAAGAATCTTCCCTCCACCCGCCATCCAAACTTTTGTATCGTTGTCTGGCAACAACTGATCTTTTGGTTGGTCTTGTTAGTCAGCCTCTCTATATTATTTATTGGATATCCATAGCTAGCGAACACTGGAATCTTTGTCGATACACAAGGGACGCCGCCTCCATGACGGGCTATGCATTATGCGGAGTATCTTTAGGGACAACGACAGCCATAACCGTTGACAGACTTCTCGCCCTGTTGTTGGGGCTGAGATACAAAACAACTGTAACTTTGAAGCGCACAAATATTATTTTAGCTTCCGTTTGGGTTTTATCTGGTGTTGCTGCTTTATGCTACATTTCAGATTACCGTATAACCTTATGGATTGCGTATATCTGTATTCCATCTTGTTTACTGACCTCAATGGTCTCATACACAAAGATATTTCGCACCCTCATTCATCATCAGGCACAAGTACAAGTTCATGTTCAAGCACAGTCGGGTCAACCAGATTCACTGAACATTTCGCGATACAGAAAAGCGGTGTATAGTGCACTGTGGGTACAGCTAGCATTAGTTGTTTGTTATGTACCGCATACCGTAGTTGTAATCGTGTTTGCGAAAGATAATAAAAGAAAATTTTCATCACCTTTACTCGTCACCAAAGGAACAGCAGCAACTTTAGTTTATTTCAACTCGATGTTAAATCCGTTTCTTTACTGCTGGAGGATTAATGAAGTGAGGAAAGCAGTGAAGCTGACAATCAGACAAGTATTTTGCTGTCCATGGAGTTGGATCTGCCTCGATTGAGGCATAATTTAATTTGTTGTTATGAAGCTATTCTCTTATCCCTGTTGCCCTTCACAAGGAATGTTGCTTGCATCCGCCGTCCAAACTTTTGTATCGTTGTCTGGCAACAACTGATTTTTTGGTTGGTCTCGTTATTCAGCTTCTCTATGCTATTTATTGGATGTCCATAGCTAACGAACACTAGAATCTTTGTCGATACACAAAGGACGCCGCCAACTTAACTAGCAATGCATTATGTGGAGTATCTCTGGGGACAATGACGGCCATAACCGTTGACAGACTTCTCGCTCTGTTGTTGAGGCTGAGATACAGACAAACTGTAACTTTGAAGCGCACTAGTATTATTTTGGCTGCAAATTGGGTTTTATCTGGTGTCGGAGCTTTATGCTACATTTTAGATTACCCTATAACCTTATGTTTTGGGTACATCTGTATTCCATCTTATCTAGTGATCTCAATCGCCTTGTATACCCTCATTAATCATCAGGCACAAGTACAAGTTAATGTTCAACTACAGTCGAGTCAACCAAATTCACCGAACATTTCGAGATACAGAAAAGCGGTGTATAGTGCACTGTAGGTGCAGTTAGAATTTGTTGTTTGTTATGTACCATATACTATAGTTGTAATCATGTTTGAGGAGGCTACTAAAATAACATTTTCATCGCATTTACTCGTCACCAGAGGAATAGAAGCAACTTTACTTTACTTCAACTCGACGTTAAATCCATTTCCTTACTGCTGGAAGATTCATGAAGTGAGACAAACAGAGAATCAGACAAGTATTTTCCTGTCCATGGAGTTAGATCTGCCTCGATTGAGGCTATTATGAAACTAAGCTAACTTTATGGTTTACGGTTTCTACAAGACAACGCTTGTTGGTCACTTTACTAGATAGTAATGAATATGAAAGTTAACCACATTGTTGCTCTAGCTTTGGTTAAAATTCTTTATTTCCAATTGAGTCAATAAAGCGGCAAAGAGCCAAAGCAAACAGCAACCACATCTTGAGGAAACTTTGTTGCATGCTACAGTGCTTATTATGAACATAACGACTCCTGATATGAGCACGTACGATGTAGAAACAAACAGGAAGTTAATAGTTCGATATTATTCCCTTGGTTTGCTTTCTTAGTAATATGACATTGTTGGATAAAAGTAAACTTTAAAGAATATTAAAGAAGAGCCCTTGAAGTTATTTTTTTAATATTACTCAAATAAAGCAAATGACGTTTTCGCCCTATTGCCATACAAGCCGGTCACAAGTCAGAAGATGCTTTCAACTACAACACACAAATTGTGAGAGTATTTGAAACAAAATTGACCATCACTGGTTCTTATTGAGCTCTATCGGAGATCGATGGTTTTTTCAAAATTTAATGTAACACCTCGTTTTATTCCCTTAGCTGCCAATGATTTTTTGCTTAAAAAGCTGGGTTTTATCCTTTGTTGTGAGAAAATAAAACTGACAGATGCCTGCATTTTTCACTCTTAATGCAACTTCGTCTCTAAATTAAACTTCAGTGATAAACATAAACATGTAATACAGCCGCGAATTTATGTTTAATTACAGACTGCAGCCCATATTCTGTGCATTTGAGGAAAACAGCAAGAATGAAATGCTACAGAATTAACATTTGCCAAGCAACGCTTTTCGTCTATCAAGAAATATAAATGCAAGACACAACCATGAAATCCTAGCTAAAGAAATGCAATATTTTTTGCCTAAGAAACTTTCAAGTGTGTATTTCTAACAAGTAAGTGGAAGGCTTCAATAAAAATGCTGTTAACAAAGTTGGAGTCTTATAAGTTGTTGAACGAGTTTTACTAGATCTTAACTTTCCATCGTATACATCCAGCTGTTATGAATAAATTACCTTGCTTATACTTCAGTATTGGAATGTATAGCTGTCCTTATCAAAAGAGAATTTTCAATTTCACAAATGACTTGCACAAAAAGAACTTGATACGTTTTCATCAACCAGACATCTGGAAGAAACTGCGGATATCAGAGTCCAATAGGCCAACATTTGCTTCTGATAAAAGCGGAATATATTAGTGATTAAGAGGGCGTAGGAAGGGAATAAAAACAAAAGCACCAAAGGGTTTGGTGTCGAAGTATCTTCTTTCTGGCAAATTCTCGTTCATAGCTTATTAAGCAACTATTCACCAAAGTGGAAGTGAATAAATAAACTATGACCTTCATTTGGCGCGAAAATACTTACGGATATTTTTCTGTAGACACTATTTGTTCCGAGGAGCGAATAGTTTAGCGAGAGCGACACTCGAGGAAAACTGTGAGCCCCGAGAGACAGATATTATACGAGGATCTATAATTTCGCGCCAAGTGGAGGCTATTTTGCGTATTGTCCTTCGAACAATTTTTTTTTTCAAAGCGCGGGATTGCTGCATGGAATGTTTAATTTTCAGTGTTCTCTAGCACAACTTCATTCAACAAATAAATATATCTCTTCTTCTGCAACAGCAGCTAAACGCTCTTTCATGTTGAATTTAATATTAAACGAACGCTTGTATTGTTGAGGACTTAAGGCTTCAAAATTGGGGAATATCGCTTGGGATATGTATGTAAATATATTTATAATAAAGTTTGGACATAACGCGCGCTATTTAACAAATAGAGAAGCCTTTACTGTGCTCTGTTCTGTTATAAAGCACGCAGGCTAGAGTACGAAAGAAGTGTAGGGAGAAACACGAGACGTAGTCGTCGTTTCCCCTCTTCTTGAGTGCTCTAGACGCTTCCTAAGTGCTTTATAACAGAGCTGAGCACAGTCATGGCTTCTCTATTTGTTTTATAATAAAGAATCCGTTAAATTCCCCAAGCATTACTTTCAATTTTCAAAACAAACTTTATTTCCAAAGCGAACAGCGTCGCCAGCATGCTCTATACTCTCATAAAGCACGCTGCAATAAGCCAATCACAATCCCTTTCCAATCAGATTGGCTATATTTTGCATTATTCCAGTTTTGTCCTGTTTTGTTTTTGAACTCGAACTTTATATACTATACGAGTGTTAGCTGTGTTTGATTTTTATTACCGTACGTAAGCTTGCAATCTAACTGAGCGTGAAAATCTTTAAAACTCGGAATGCTTACTTTGTTTTTCCTTTGAGGATTTTCGTATCTGCTCACGTTTTAATAACGTAAATTACGGCGCCTGGTATATTTACAAACCTTTGTTTGGTTCTTCTGTTGATACTTGCCGGCTCGCTTTTCCGAAATTGAGAGAGATTGCAAGCTTAAGTACAGTAACAAAACTGAAACACAGCTAACACTCGTATAGTATATAAAGTTCGAGTTCAAAAAAAAAAACAGGACAAAACTGGAATAATGCAAAATATAGCCAAAGTGGCATAACTGTCAAAATTCATACTAATCATGACGGTGTCAGAGCGACCGCGATCATGTTGAGGTCCAACGCAGCTAGCTCCGGTGAATGAATGAGTTGCCAGTAGTCGGATCCTTGTGTTTACGCACAGATTTCTGAAATCGCCACGGGAAAACATTGCAACTCACTAGAAGGAAATGTATGGCGAACAGTTGTTCCGACGTCCAAAAAAACGATTTTATTGAGAGATTTTCGCTTTTTCGCCGCTCTTTTGTCAGAAATGGATTTGGGTAATGCTGATACTACGAAGGCGTAAGTTTTTGTTTGAAAAACCATGTAATATGTAGTAAAATCTACCGATTAACTTGTCTCCATACGCAAGGTTTATTGTGAATTTGACATGGCGTAATGGTCTTGAAATTTTGAAAAAATAACCATTAATCGCCGAGGAATAACTCAACTAAGCCGTTCCAGTCTTTGGAACGTGTTAAGTCTACTTCTAGCGTTTTTCATGGCTTGGTAATACAAAAGAGCGGCAGAAGAGCTTACCTTGAAGCAGCAGGAGATTGAAATGGCGTACTTGAACATTAAATATTATTGCGGTACATTAAAGTGATGAATCACCTACACTGCTTCTTTGTTGTGATGAATACGAACGAATCAGCGTTGATAATCGGCTCAAAACTGAACCCTTTCTTCTGTGACGATGAGTGATACAAAATGGTCTCTTAAGAAGCGATGCACAACCGATGATATATCCACAGTTTCTGCCGGAGTTCCCGTGATATTGCTTTTCCTGACAAGATCCTTCAAGGAGTTCGGGAAGAAAAGTTGCGGCTCAAATACCTTTGGATTTTTCTCAAACAAACTATCACTTGAACGAGGGATTTCCTAATGTTTTTCGTCGCCTATTTCATCCTTTCAGAGAGCAACAGCACGGTAAAAATAATTTCCATCTCTGTGGACAACGACTTCTCTCCGTAAAGGAAGTATATTTTCAAACGTCGTAATTTGTTTATTAAATACGTTAAGAAGCATGAAAACAGGCTGTACATATATAAATACAACTCAAAAGACTTAAATGAATTACTTCCTGGCGATTCCTGGTTAATCTTGTAATATTTCGAGACCATTACGCGATGATGACTTCACGATAAACCTTACGCAAGGAGGGAAGTTTTTCGGTTTTTTTTTTACATATTTCGTGGTAATTTCGACAAGGATCCAATTACTGGCAACTCATTCATTCGGCTGTCGTTCATTCGTAAAACTCGCCTTGAGCAGTTTGTTTTTTATTTGTCATGTGAAAAAACTTGCGTTTTTTTGTGAGCCACAATTCGGCCGGATTTCACTGAACATTTCACCTCCACATTCTGTATTAGAGACTAAAAAACTTCAGGCAAAAGTATTAAATTCGACCTGCCACACTATTTGAGTTTGTAAGCAATTGCAGAATTTGGACTTAAATGGTTTTACATTTTTGACAGCTTTAGTCTTAGGCAGCCAATAAGATTATTTTAACTATTATAAAAAGGATTTTGATTGGCTTATTGTAGCGTGCTTTAGGAGAGTATAGAGCATGCTGACGACACTGTTGTTTGCTTTGGAATTAAAATCGGTTTAAAAATTGAAAGTATACATGGGGAATTTAACGAATTCTTCATCATAAAACAAATAGAGAAGACTGGACTGAGCTCTGTTCTGTTATAAAGCACTTAGGAAGCGGTTAGAGCAATCAAGAAGAGAGGAGAAACACTCGACTACGTCTCATCTTTCTCCCTACACTTCTTTCGTCTTCCTTCTCTATTTGTTAAATATTTATTAATATAACATATGTTGCACCTGTAAATTTTCATAATTTTATCTAGTAGGAAATTGCCACGAGTTCATTTTTTTCTCCTTTTGAAAAACCGATTAAGATCTTTGACAATTACTTTTTTATTGTAACATGCTGGGAGTGATATCACTCCTTCGTTTTACTTTCTTTGAAATATGAAAGTGGAGGACAAAATTGAACTTCAAAGTGTAGCAAAGGAGAGCTGTTCAAGTTATTATTTTATGGAAGGTAAATTATTTTCAATTTTTAATCATGCTCAAATAAAACGCTTAACATAAACACCCTATTGACATACGAGCCGATCTCAAGGCCAGTTAGACACATGAATCTGAATTGTTTTTCGAAAAATTAATACATACGAAATTTGAGGATGATTTATCACCCGTGGGCAATTTGAAGGAGAGCGCGTGAAACAAAACAAGACTATTATCGGATCTTACTGGGTTTATTTTTTTGAACTGCTGTTCAATTTTGGCTTATACAGCAAGGTTTTGTCCTTAATTATACAACGAAAATACTTACAGATGTTTGCGTTTGACTCGTAAAGATAATTAACTCCTAAATTAAAATTTACTTACAACACAAATACATAGTTGTGTCGCACACGAATGTTTATTAACAAGTTCCGTTCTTAATTCTGTGGCATAAAGGATTGACAAGATCTCCTGCAAAACAAATTGTAGTATTTTTAACGCAAGAACCTTCCAAGTGAGCTTCTTTGAAAGGTACAAACGAAAGTCTCAAAACAAATGCTTTGTATGAAGTTAAAGAGTAATGTTTAACGAGTATAACTAGTTCTTATCTATCCATGGATTTATTTCAGACCACAAATTTATAATTTGTTTTTATCATGCCTAAGTATTGGAAGATAACTTTCCTAATCAAAAAAGAATCTTTGATGCTCAAGAAGAATCCAATCACTTGCCTTACACATGACAGCTGCCTTAAAACTTTATTTCATTTCTAACCGAAAAAGAAGAGGATCACAGAGTTCAAAAGGTTTACTTTTCTCTGATAAAAAGGGGAAAATATAATGACGAATATCTCTCGGAATAAAGTAAGAGACCAAATGAAGAAAATGAATAGCGCAGAGAAGGTTGCTCCTGTCCAACCCCTGACACCGATTCCGTTTCTAGCTAAGTCGGGCGCGAAACGGAAAGTAAAAAGCTGGAAGGCTTTATTAGTTAGAACGTTGAACATGAACATCTTTATATATATATATGTTAGCATCTGTGACTAAACATTAATTTTGTATACTTTTATGTACAGTCGAACTTCGATTATCCGGACATCGATTATCCGGACTTTTCGATTATCCGGACTTTTTCTCTGGTCCCGTTTTTTTCATGAATATTAATGACCTTAGATGTTAAAAACTTTAGGAGGTAAAAAAATTCAGAAATTATGTTAAAAGTCAGGAAAATTGCGTTTAAAACAGCGCTCCGCTTTGGAAAGATCGAGCGCTCGGAGACAAAAAGAGACAAGAAGCATTCTAATGCGTTCAGCTGAATTTTGATTGGTTCAGTATTATTTTGTTGCTAAGGGAATGTCATGCTTGATCAGTTCGATGAGCGTGGGTTATGTAAACACACGAGACGATCATAACTCAAAACGACAACATGTCTACGAAGCGAAAGCGGTCTGTTAAAGCAAACTTTTAGAATTGAAAATGTGTTATCTTTATTTCTTTTGTTTACATTGTCTCATTAATATTCATATTTTCGATTATCCGGACTCTCGATTATACGGACTATTTACCCTAGTCCCACCGAGTCCGGATAATCGAGGTTCGACTGTATTTGGAGATTGCCACGAGTAATTATTATTTTCTAAACCGACTAACCTCTCTGGCGAGGACTTTGTTTCTTTTAGATTGCTGAAGTTGATAATGATTTTTCTTAACTTCATCGAAATTATATTAAAGCATAAACACCAATCCTGGTAATGAAAGTTTAGCCAAGTGACAGGAAAGAATTTGTCGTGCTATGAAAAGAAGCCCGTTACAGAAGTCTCATTTTGCCAATTTATACCCAAGGCACATACAAAAGTTCGAAAAGACTTTGACTTAACAACTGATGTTTTTGCATAGTTTAAAGAACGATCTCCCCAAGATGTTTTTGTATAATCATTTCTCGGCGGCTGTTGTTACGGTGAATTATTTCTTGTTGCAATCACAGGTAACCCTATGGGGAAAAGGAATACAGAAGTATGATGGCAAGAAAAAATTTAACAGGAGGTGGAGTACGAATAGAAACATATGAAGGACTGTTATGTTCCCCCTCTTTGGCAGGTGGATTACAACAACAATCAATTTGTCTCGCATTGGTAAATGTGATCCTCTCTCTCACTGCGATTCTTGGTAACTTTCTAATCCTCATTGCCCTTCGTAAAGAATCTTCCCTCCATCCGCCATCCAAACTTTTGTATCGTTGTCTGGCAATAACTGATCTTTTGGTTGGTCTCGTTAGCCAGCCTCTCCATGCTATTTATTGGATATCTATAGCTAACGAACACTGGAATCTTTGTAGATACACAAGGGACGCCGCCTACATAACCAGTTATACATTATGTGGAGTATCTTTGGGGACAATCACGGCCATAACCGTTGACAGACTTCTCGCCCTGTTGTTGGGGCTGAGATACAAAACAAATGTAACTTTGAAGCGCACAAGTATTATTTTAGCTGCCGTTTGGGTTTTATCTAGTGTGGCTGCTTTATGCTACATTTTAGATTACCGTATAACCCTATGGTGTGGTTATATCTGTATTCCATCTTATTTGGTGATCTCAATCGCCTCGTTCACAAAGATATTTCGCACCCTCATTCGTCATCAGGCACAAGTACAAGTTCATGTTCAACTACAGTCGATCCAACAAAATTCACTGAACATTCCGCGATACAGAAAAGCGGTGTACAGTGCACTGTGGATACAGTTAGCATTAGCTGTTTGTTATGTACCATATACCATAGTTGTAATCGTGTTTGAGGAGCCTAATAAAGGAACATTTTCATCGCATTTACGTGTCACCAGAGGAATAGTAGCAACTTTAGTTTACTTCAACTCGACATTAAACCCGTTTCTTTACTGCTGGAAGATTAATGAAGTGAGACAGGCAGTGAAGCTGACAATCAGACAATTAGTTTGTTGTCCATGGAGTTAGATCTGCCTCCATTGAGGCATTATTTTATTTGTTATTTTAGAGCCGGCTGACTTTTGGTTTGTACAAGACAACAGTCACTTAATAAGATAGAAATGAATATGAAAGTAACCACTTCGTTGCTCGAGCCTTCGTTAAAATTCTTTATTTCCAATTGCGTCAATAAAATAATACTATAATCTTTAATGAGGATGCCAGCGTCACAAAAGTGGTTTACAGGAGGGTCCTCTTAAATTAAATACTAATACAAAGATAAATTACAAATAAAAAAACAAATAACTAAAACTAAATCTAAGAACTAATTAAAAATACTAATCACAAAGTATTAACTAAGAGTAATACTAGTAAGGTAAATTAAAATTCAAAATTAAATTTAGACAGGCCACGTTTGAAGGCAGGCAGTGAGTTTGCATTTCTTAGTGAGATGTCTAAACCATTCCATACATCTGCGCTAAAGTTAACTGACGACCAATGACCCCATCTTCTTGTGGCACTGGATTTTCGAACGTCATTTCTCGATCTTGTATTGTAACCATGAAAGTCCCGATTAAATGTGACAGGAATAGTATTACATGAATGGTTGTTAATTAATTTGTACATAAAGATGGCATGGTGTTCTTTTCTACGACGCAGTAATGGTTTCCAGCCAAGTCTCTTTAGGGCCTCAGTTGCGGAAAAATAAACAGGTAAGTCTAAAATGAGGCGAGCGGCCTTATTCTGCAACACTTGCAGCTCAGACATTAAGGACGCATTTCCGCGATCTCCCCAGATGATATCCCCATAGTCAAAAATAGGTAAAATGAAACTATTGAAAAACATAATTCTAGCGTTGAGGGGGAGGCAAGATTTAATACGCCTTAAAAGACCTAACTTTCTACTGACCTTACTACGAATATAATCAATGTGGTCAGTCCAGGAGAAGTGGTTATTAATCACAATGCCTAGGTAAGTAAAAGAATCTACGTTATCGAGAGGGGTATCATCAGCCGAAATAAGTATGGACTCAACTTTGTTCAAGCGGGAACTACTACCGATAAGCAAAAATTTGGATTTTTGAACATTCAGAGTCAGTTGGTTTGCCCGAAGCCACCTACATATACGTTTTAAGTCATCGTTAATCTTACTTTGTAAGTCTACAGTAGATTTGGAAGCGAGGTATAAAACAGTGTCATCTGCATATAAAGTAACATGACAGGATTGCAAAACATCAGGTAGATCATTCATGTAAATTATAAATAAAAGTGGGCCCAATATAGAGCCTTGAGCAACGCCAGTCGATACAGCGGCAGCTTTGGAGCAAGCATAATCACAGCTAGTCATTTGTGTTCTGTTTGTTAAGAATGAAGTAAACCAGGCTTTGCCAGCATCATCAACACCATAAGTTGAGAGCTTCTGGAGCAGTATTGAGTGATTGACAGTGTCAAACGCTTTGGCGAGGTCTAAAAAAACCGCACCGGTCAGGCAACCATTATCCATGGAGTGAAGGATCTGATCAGAAAGCTGAATGGTGGCAGTAATAGTAGATGACTTCAATCTAAATCCAAACTGGTTGGGTGAAATTAAATTATTCTCAGTAAGATATGCATAAAACTGAGTATGTACCGCCTTCTCTAAAATCTTGCTTACAGTCGGGAGAATGGAAATTGGCCTGTAATTAGAAGCATTCAATTTATCGCCCTTTTTAAACAGGGGTATAACCTTTGCTGTTTTCCATATCGAAGGAAATGTTCTTGTTTGAAGGGATAAATTGAATAAGGCCGTAAGAGAAGGAGTGATAACGTCCACAGCATCTTTTAAAAGACGCGCGCTAATTTTGTCGAGACCAACGGCCTTATTGGTTTTCAATGAACTGATGGATCTTGAGACAAAATCTTCACTAATCGGTTGAAACGTAAAAGTCGAGTGGCAGGCCGTAGCTTTAGCTATGTACGGTTCGGAAACGATTTTTTTGGCAAGGGATTTACCCACGTTCACGAAATATGAATTAAGAGTCGAGGCAATAGATTGAGCTGAGGTGAGAAGGACAAAGAGTAAAAAAAACGGCAAAGAGTAAAAAAAACAGCAGCCATATCTTGAGGAAACTTTGTTGCATGCGACAGTGCTTATTATGATTATAACGACTCCTATTATAAGCTCCTACGATGTAAAAAATAACAGGACGGTAGTTCGATATTACTCCTTTGGTTTGCTTCCTAAGTGATATGAAATGAACTTCAAAGAACATTAAAGAAGAGCCATTGAAGTTATTTGTTTAATGTTACTCAAATAAAGCACTTACGTTTGCGCCCTATTGCCATACAAGCCGGTCACAACTGAGAAGATGCTTTTAACTACAACACAGAAGTTTTAAGAGAGTATTTGAAACAAAATTGACCATCACTAGGTCTTATTGAGTTCCCTCAGTGATCGATCGTTTTTCCAAAATTAAATTTAACATATCATCATATTCCTTTGGCTGCCAATGATTTTTGCGTGAAAAGCAGGGTTTTATCTTTTACTGTGGAAATATAAAACTGACAGATGTCTGCATGTTTCACTCTTAATGCAAATTTATTTCTAAATTAAACTTCACTGACTTGAGGAAAAGAGCCAGAATGAGATGCCACAGAATTAACATATGCCAAGTAACGCTTTCCGTCTATTTAGTGATATAAACGAGTTATACTAGATCTTAACTTTTTATCGGATATATCCAGAGAGTATTTTTAATTTCATATATGACTCGCAACAAAAAATACTTGATATGTTTTTATCAACCAGACATCTGGAAGAAACTAGCTCGCTCGCTCGATTGGTCGATTCCTGTAAACTTTTTTTCGATTTTAGGCTTTTGAGTGCATTTGATAGTTTTTGGCGAGCAATAAACAAACAAAATGGCGACCTTTGTTGCTAAGAATAGTGGTGGGGTGAAAAAGAAGCCAATGATAATCTTAAAAAAGTTTTTTTATTTCGTTTTAGTTTCGACAAGCGGCGCCAGCAACTGGCAGGCATGCAAGGATTCACACTGAAATAACAGAAAAACCTTCGTTTTCATAGATTGGAATTCACAGTCCTTGAACTTGAAAACAATTCGAAGATTCATTGAAAATATCACTTACTGCGAAGCGCACGGAGTTTACAGATGTTCAAAAGCTTTTTCTGTTATAGCGTGAGATTGAGGACAAAATCGATCATTACGTTTCGTATCGTGTGTTTTTCCTGTGTGAAGCAACAAAAGATGCCGGCGACTGACGAAATTACAAGTTAACACGAAAATCAAATAACACCTAAACAAACAATTTTAGCTACCGATTTTCAATGAATTTTTAACGAACAATTTTCTTTTCAGTTTCAAGACAATTTAAAGATTCAAAATACGTATTACGTACTAAAATGTGAAAGTTATACACCACAAAATTGATAAATAGGCCTGAAATGAAATTCTATCTTGTTATTGATTTTACGTTGCCTAGCACGTGACTAAAATC